>NC_137916.1:10495146-10535146 GCF_963457725.1 Sprattus sprattus | reverse complement strand
CGGCGGGCCAAGCAAAGGGATGTAATTGTTGCTATGCTTAAGCTGCGTACCGGAAAAGGCAGGCGCTGCTGAGGAGACTCGCGAAAAGGTGTGCCTGGAGTTGTTTGTTGAATTGGAAATTAAACCGTGCTCTATGGAAATTCATCACTGCCAGCCCAAAGCACACACTCAACAGATTTGTGGTGTAGACTTTAACAATGATTGAACCTTCTCCAGAGTGCATCTCACCGCTGAAATATCTCCTCCAGATGCTCAGTAAACCATCTGAGCAGGTCTTAAAAGTCTTCAGATATCCTAGATGTTTTAGGAATCCTTGTGGAACAGCAGAATGTTTACAAATGCATTCTTATAGCTTAAGGAATCTTTTACAGTACATCTATGTCTTTGATTATCATGACGCATGCACACTGACAAATTGTACACCCTGCCTGTTTCATTTTCCCTGTGATTCGCTGTGGATATATTCATGTTTCTCCCTGTGCTGTGAAACTCAGTACCTGGCAGAAGACACGTGATTGACAAGCCTACTGGTTGGAGATGCTTGGACAGCTACTTTGGCCTTTTATCACTCTGACTCTTAGAAGCAAAAAGAATGAAGTCAGTCATAGTCCTTCCAGAGTCTCTCATAGTTAGTCAGCCAATCCTTTCTTACTCCAGTCAAAGCCAGGTACCACGATTCATTTCCCTCACATCAGGAAATGGAAGAACAAGTGTGTGTGTCTGTGTGTGTGTGTGTGTGTGTGTGTGTGTGTGTGTGTGTTTGTGTACAATCAGCAGTGCAGGGAAGCATGCGGTGCTCATTGAACCCTCATCTTTGCCAAACGCTGACACGTGGCCAGCTATACATCATGTGCAAACTGCTGGGCAGGCTGACACCTCGTTGGCCCTCCGTGCGTCCCCCTCGTCCCCTCTCCCCTCACCCTCTCGGCCCGCACCGCTCCCCCCTGGCCACTGAGAGGACATCCATCAGAACAGGTGCTACTTCACTTCACTTTGCAGTCCGAGCTCCAGCGGCCAGCGCAGGTCCGTTAACCAGTCGTGAGTTTGGATGCGATGCAGCGGTAGGCCAGGGAGACCTTATGGATGGTACCAAATGATTTTCTCCCACGCACAGCACGCCGTCATTCACCCCCTTCCCCCCTCCCCCCTCCCCATACACTGTCTCACTCTGCATGTCTTGGGAGAGATCAATCTGACAAGGTATTTCACTCCTCATGTGATTTATGTCGTTTTGGAAATGCACTCTCTCTTTCTCTCTCTCTCTCCCTCCGCCCTGTCGTTCTTATTTTTTTTCTTCTTGAGGATATGTAAACTAATTTTGATGTGTGTCGCATAAATCTCTGACCTGTTGTCAGGCGTGTCATAAAAAATAAAATAAAAAAAGAGCCACGCAGTGCACAGTGCAGTGGGCTCCGTCATATTTCTCCCCCCAAAAAATGATTGTGAATTTATGTGGCGAAAGCCAAGATTCTCATTTAATCTCCGCAGTACAGTGGGAACATGACCTAGAGGAGATGGAAGCTCAGCTTTTCATCTGGCGGAATTACTGCAGCCATTTGTCTATTTAAGCAGTAGTCCCTCATGAAAGAGTGACACGCCAAACCCCTCAATGGCCCTGTGTTAAATGTACTTCACGCTCCAAAGTGTTTGTCGCCTGGTGACATTGAGCTGACCCGGAAAATTCTGCATAATTAAATGCTCGAGAGAGTTTTTTTTTTCAGATCAAGGCCCTGGTTCATTCCTGACCCGATCTCCTGCTTTGTCAATTTCAGCAGCTGTTGGAGCGCTCTCCTAAGTCTGAGGCCAGCATCCTGGATGGAACGCATACTAAAGAACTAAAGAATGGGTTGGGTCCAGAGTCCCACATCAGCTACATCAGGGACAGACAGATCTGTTATTCAGCTCTTACTTAGCGGTTATTCAGCTGTTATTTAACTGTTACTGCGCAGTTATTCAGCTGTTACTTAGCGGTTATTCAGCTGTTACTTAGCGTTTATTCAGCTGTTATTTAGCTATTACTGCGCAGTTATTCAGCTGTTACTTAGCGGTTATTCAGTGGTTATTCAGCTGTTACTAAGCGGTTATTCAGCGGTTATTCAGCTGTTACTTAGCGGTTATTCAGCAGTTACTTAGCGGTTATTCAGCTGTTACTTAGCGGTTATTCAGCTGTTATTCAGCTGTTACTTAGTGGTTATTCAGCAGTTATCTAACTGTTTACCTGAGCATTTAAATGAGATTTGGTCTTGGCTGTCGCTGACACTATAAAAACCCTGGCTGACTGGGCTTGTTGGGACGTGGAGAGAGACCTCAGTGAATGTTCTGTGTCCTTTGTCTTTTCATCTGATGTATGTTAAGTGCCAACCTTGGTGCAGGCAATGTCAGTCATTACATCCTCAGCCATAAAAACCTCTTTCCTAATTTGTTGAATTCTTTCGTAATGTCTCTTCAAACCTTAGACATCAAAACCCTGAAAGTGAGAGCCTATTTGCTTCCATTATGTTTTTCCCCCCTAACTTGGGTCACCTTAGCTATCTCTCTAATGAACCATAGATGAGCTGTTATTGACTTTTTTCTCTGTCTCTCTCTGGAATGTGCGACAAGACATGCACACAGACACACACAGACATACACACACACACAAACACACACACACACACGTACACACACACACACACACACACACACACACAAACACATACACACAAAGACAGACAGGCATCCACACAGGTCCACAGACATGTGGATTAATCCTAAAGCAGAACGCAATCCTGAACATCATCGGCATTTCTGAACCCACCTTCCCACAGTCTCAAGGGTGGCTCAGCTTTGTCAAGAGTGCGTTGTGGCAGGATCTTCCTGATGAAGTCATTAAGAAGTCATTAAGAAGCCATTAAGAATCATTAAGTCGGTGAGATGGCACTGCGCTGTTGCGCGCGGCGAAGCGTCGGGCGGCGAGAGAAAACTTGTTAATCACGCAGTTTATTTGTTTCCCCTGTGTGAGACAGTAAATATGGCAGCATCAGTGCTGGAGTGTGCGCCTGGGCCGGAATGAAAGTCTGCTCTGCCTTCCTCTCTAGCCTGCCTGTGCATGTATGTATGTATGTGTGTGTGTGTGTGTGTGTGTGTGTGTGTGTGTGTGTGTGTCTGTGTTTGTGTCTTTGTCTGTGTGTGTGTGTGTGTGTGTGTGTGTGTGTGTGTGTGCCTGTGTCTGTGTCTGTGTTTCTGTTTGGGTGTGTGTTTGTATTTATTTATGTGTTGTGCACACATCATAGTTTAGTTGAGATCCTGTGAGTGTGTCTGTTAGTGTCAATGCGAGTAGGCTAAGTGCAAATGAGATTGTGTGTGTGTGTGTGAGCATTCGTGAGCGTGTGTGTGTGTGCGAGGGTGTGTGAGCATGCGTGAGTGTGTGTGTGTGTGAGGGTGTGTGAGCATGCGAGAGTGCGTGCGTGTGTGTGTGTGTGTGTGATGTGTGTGAGCATGCGTGAGCGTGTGTGTATGTGTGTTTGGGTGTGTGAGCATGCGAGAGTGCGTGTGTGTGTGTGTGTGTGTGTGTGAGGGTGTGTGAGCATGCATGAGTGCGTGCGGGCGCGTGTGTGTGTTTGTGTGTCTGAGCACGTGTGCAAGGGTGAGAAATGTGGATTTCTCCAGAGAGACTCCACTCCTAATCAGACCAGTGCTGCCTGCTCTCCAGCTATCTCCCTAAAGCAATACACAGCAGTGTCCTCTTTTGATTTTATTCCCTCATTTTCTCCTAATCTGCCAGGTGGCTGATTTATGGAATGTGAGATATATCAGGCTTCGCATTAGCAGTGAGGCCATGACCAGTGCTGCGATTACTGCTACACTGTGTGCCCAGCCATGCGTGTGTGTGTGTGAATGTGTGTGTGTGTTTGTGTGTGTGTGTGTGTCTGTGTGTGTGAGTGTGTGTGTCTGTCTGTGTGTGTGTGTTTATGAGTGCATGTGTGTGGGCACCTGTATGTGTATGTGCATCTGTCAGTGTTTCTACGTGAGCAGAGTTCTCATGTGATTGCAGTCATCGAGTGCCTCTGCTTCCCTACCCGTCCTCCCACAGGACATTAGTATGTGTAAGTAGTTTGTGCTTCTGTGATTGCCAATGCACGCCCTCGTGAGAGAGCGTGCTTGTTTGCCCATCATCCTGGTTGGTGATGTGACAGGACTGCAGGTCCCTGAGTGATGATGGCCCGGGTGGGAGAGGTGTGAGGGGGACAGAACTGCAACCACTGTGGCTAATAGTCTTGAATGGCACTGGTGGTGGTGGTGGTGGTGGTGGTGACCGCGATGTGTTTTCCACTTGGAATGCGCCTGGGGAGTGTAGGGTAGGCTCATGTTCATGCCATGTGTTTGTGTGTATAGGCCTCTAAGCACGAGACATCCCATTTAGAGACCTCCATGGACCTCGATTATTTGGTGTCTTGGACGTTCCAACGTTCCCTCTTGAAGTTTTTCGTTCGTACGTTTCTAGAGAAATAGATTTTTTTTTGATTGGTTCTACAACCTTGAAACTCGCTTAATTGTACATATATATAATAGATAAATGATGTAGATATAAATAGAATATACAAACATTTTGCCCCTTAAAGCACTCAGTGAATTATTATATATAACAGTCAGGAGCACAGTACAGCCAATTCAAGTTCTTTCTGCATTGCAGTGTACTGACATGGTAGTTCGTTCGACCACATTTTTAAGTTGGCTACAGCGTTTTCCATCGCTT
This sequence comes from Sprattus sprattus, assembly GCF_963457725.1. NCBI lineage: Eukaryota > Metazoa > Chordata > Actinopteri > Clupeiformes > Clupeidae > Sprattus > Sprattus sprattus. Next base: position 10,530,411 of record NC_137916.1, on the reverse strand, counting down.
TCCATCCCAATCCAGAGCCTTCGGTCATTCTTGCACCTGCACAGCACATGCAAAAGCCTACCAGGGAATCATGTGGACCTGACCTCATTTCCCCCCGTTCAAACTATTAGGAAAGGCTCAGGCCATGCTTTCACTGTGTGTGGACTCCACCGGTGAGCGCTTATCTCCCTCATTAGGCCTAGGGCGGCCACGCTGCCTCTCCCTGTAATTATCTCCATACAGTAACTTTCTCATTAGAAGACCCTGCTAATCGCCGGCCCCTCCAGAGCCTTGCAGTCAGACTATCTCCCCCTAGCAAGGGTGGTACTCGGAGGAGCTGCCAGACCCAGGTGAGGTGCCCAGGTGACTGCCTTTTCCCCTCACTAATTTCAGCATCCATCAGGACGCCTCTTATCGGAAAGAAATATTTTCAATACAAGTGTGCTTATTGGCAGCAGATCACAAGCAAGAAAGGTCACTGGGATTCTAACAGAGGAAAGGAATGCAAGCCCAAGCATGAAAGGCATCAATGTATGGAAAGTTATGAACCTTGTAAAAACTCTCAAACTGCTCGTAAGTTAGTCCCTCTGGAGCCATACTGGTTGAGGCAACGTAAGGTCGCCCCCTCTGGATCCATACTGGTTGAGGCAACGTAGGGTAGATAGATAGATAGATAGATAGATGGTACTTTTTTTATCCCGAGGGAAATTTTAGGACATCCAGTAGCTTGTACAACTTATACAACTCACAGACACAACATACACAAACATTCACATAGGGAGAACATGTTCAAAAGGAGTGAGGTGGTAACAGATACAAGAATGGGTCTGACCCTATGGTACAATATGCATGAAGAATTGGTCTGACCCTATGGTAAAATATGCATGAAAGGTAGTCCCTTTGGTGGTGCGTTGGGTGGTGCGTTGAGTCATTTCAAATAGCCATTAGTAGTTCCATATGTGCAGGTGGAATAACATTGAGCTCAGTGGTTCAGCAGGAGCGCCTCAGACCACACCCAGCGGAAATCATCCTCCAGATAGTGTGAGGAGAATTCCATTCAGTGGCTGGCTTCAATGCTGACATGCACTTCATAGAAAGGGTGGTGTGGGTTAAGTAATTTTCATGAAATGCATTTGGCACAGAAATGGTGAAATGTTGAAATTACAGTGATGTTATATTAACATGAAAATTACAGTGTTCAGTCATTTGTATGGATCAGGAAGAACAGCGCTAACTGCTCACTTAAGCTGAGCACTGCTCTAAAATCAATATCTCCATAGATGTAATGATAGCTTTTTTGTGATCAATTTAAAAAGATTTAATCTCTACCTGCAAGCATAATAATGGGATTGTAGAAAAATACCTCGGGTTTGGGGGGTTTTAAATTGCGATATATTCAAATTGAATTAACAAAGCATAGAATCTGTGGAGTGCTCAGAGCAGTTTCATGAACAAAAAAAAAAACATTCCAACAAACGAAATCCTTTACAGCAGCAAAACATTTTAATAAGAGCATTTAGGATGCAATGAAGAAGCGAATCATGGCAACACTTCCAAAAGCTCTTCCCTGCAGTGAGGCGAGGACCTCATACATCAGCAGGCCCCCGCTGCTTTGTCACGCTGTCTCCTGACAGATGTTCCTCCAGCCGCCTGTGCCTCTGAGTCCCTACTCTCTCTGAGGCCTCCTCGTGTAAATCAAGTGGGAGCATCAGCACGCAAGACCGCGCGTCTGTGAAAACGCTAGCAGCGTGCTAACACGAGAACAAAGACAGGTCCGCGGAAAAAGCTGCTAGCTGCCTGTGATGTTCCCTCCTCATCTCTGAGACGTACTGTAACAAAAAAACAAACAAACAAACAAACAAACTGAGAGCCAATAGAAAGCAAAAGCAGAGAGCTAGCCCACGCTAGAATCAGTCATGGTGCTCGGGGCCTGGGCACTTCTCTGCCCCCAGTTTGCCATCAGTGATAATGGAGGATATGTTCAGAGAAGGGAGGGGCTGGGGGGGTCGGTGATAGGGGCAACAGTGAGGCTAGTGGACCACAGCAGAGCCACCCTCGGTCCAAATGAGATCCAGAGACTTCCACTCCCCGGCCACATGGCCCTGTGGAGGGGGTCCTCCCCTGAGGAAATATGGGCGTCTGTCAGAGCTGGCCAAGTGCACTCCTGGCCCCTGTGTGACTGCAAACTCTCTGTGGCACCGGTATAGAGGGATAGTGTTGATGTCTGTGTGTGTGTTTGTGTGTGTTTATGTGTGTGTGTGTGTGTGTGTGTGTGTGTGTGTTTATGTGTGTGTGTGTTTGTGTATGTGTGTGTGTGTTTGTGTATGTGTGTGTGTGTGTGTGTGTGTGTGTGTGTGTGTGTGCGTGTGTGTGTGTGTGAGAGTGTGTGTGTGTGTGTGTGCGCCGCACAGAACAGAAGCTGCCCGCAGTGGCTTTCCCTGGCATGAGCTGTGCGTTGGCGCGGTCCGAGCACCGACTGGGCCAAAAGCTCTGTCTTTTCCGGGCCGGCCTGGGTGCCTGCATGGGCCTTGGCACACGCCGCCATGCGCCTGGCATCCCGGACAAACAACAGGAGGCGGAGGCATCCTCTCCCTGCTGATGAGCTGCTCCAAGGACGAGCTCCCTCCTCTCACATGTAGCCCGCGCCATTTTTAGACACATTTTTAGACCCCGCACACTAGAACACGGCAAGGCAAGGCTAGAGAAAAACATTATGAAGCGAAGATAAATTCCACAGAGAAATATAAAGCACGTGTGTACATAGGATATTAAGTTAATAAGCAGCTAGCAAGGAAATTAACATGTGAGGTTGAAATCATGGGTTTAATTTAAACTATGCATGAATGCTAAAAATATGCATGTCACTGTCATGTGTGCATGGATGAAAATATACATGTGGAGAATGATGTGGAATGGAAAGAAACACTAAATTAGCTTTGTTGTTAATATGCCCTGTGATCAGGAATCAGCTCAGGCTGTAAGGATTGTATCCCACACTGTGTTGCCAGAATGGTCGGTGTAGCCAGGCACATTTATATAAATATCCCTAGATTGACCTCCACTGCAGATCAGCTTGTTTCAGCTCCTTTCACTTTCAGGGCTCCAGGCTATCTCTACTAAGGTTTGTTTGGAGACCTTGCTAATCTAATAACGCCGTTATCGATCGGTTAGACACTATGTCAAAAGTATACCAGTTCTAGTGAACTTTATTGAGGGAGAGTGAGTTTATTTCTCCAAGTCTTTCTCGGATGTTGTCGGTAAGGTCATCCACCAAGGAACTGAAAATGGAATAATATCCGGTCCAAAAAATGGGCGCGAACAGCCTTGCAGCACTTTGGGATATCTGGGAAAATGGTCCAGAATTTCATCCAGGTCATTTATCATGTCGGCCCACTGTGGTGTTATTGATCAAAGTCCAGACGAGCTCAGAGCTGATCCAACCGTATGTTCAAGAGGAAGAGGAGAGGAAGAGAGGAACATGACCACAGAGTCATTAAAAACACACGTCCGACAGAGATTATCCCACAGCAGCCTATTTACATTCAGATTTCCATTTCCATAAGGGCTCAGTGGATGGAGTCACAGCCTCGGTGGATGGATAAAGGCGGCAGTGTTTTAAAATGAGCGCCCTTGCCGCAACCCCCATAATTCATGCTGTTTATGATGTAAATATTTCAGAGAGGTTAGATGACCCCTTGGCACAGCAAAGGCCATTAATAACGATAAGAACATGGACCTCCCTCTTTTTTCTGATTAATTGCATGCCATTTGCATAATGCTTTGTTTGTGGCAAGCTTTTAGCGATTGACTACAGGCCCCCAAGTAAACTCCACTGAAGTAAACCAAGGCTACTTCAAAGTGAATGTGGCAATATTGTGTCCTGAGCTCATCTGCATTTCCCCCTCCGCAGAGACTAGTCAAATGTGTATGCATGCAGGGCATGGAGAAAATCATCCTTTCGATCAGAGCCAAGCAGTCATACAGGCTGTGTGTGTGTGTGTGTGTGTGTTGGTGTGTGTGTGTGTGTGTGTGTGTGTGTGTGTGTGTGTGTGTGTGTGTGTGTGTGTGTGTGTGTTGACAACCAGTAATTGAGACATATATAGTGTACATTTCATATACAGGATACAGTAGTTGCTCAAACAATTTTTCAAGTTCCTTTAAATTGGATGAAAGGAAACACTTTAGTAGGCCATGCTCTTAAACAATGTGCAGTTTACAAAATGTATGACTTACATTTCACTGGTCACTTCATACTTTTATTGCCCATTTTCCGTTTCGTTAAATCCTGCGCACCTAATCTGTTCTCTACGTTGAGCTTTTTGTCCTTCTGCTATTGTTTTTTGAAAGTGCTTGTGAAGACAAAAAAAGAGAAAAAGAGGAGAAAAGGGAAACCAACCTTGGCCAACTTTGCTTGGTATCTTGGCAACTTCACCCTCATTCCCACTGGCAAGGGCATGGTTACAATTTGCTCTGTCAGGGAGATCAAAGACGAGTGCATATTCAACATTTGCTGGCGTGGTTGTTCTCCAGTTTGAGGTCTACAGTGACAGTGTTCTCTGCTCGACCCTCCTTATCAGCAACTTGCCAGCCACCATCCTTTAGTCCCTCAACCTTTGCTTTGACATCACACCTATTGATAAACACATGATTGTATCCCTAATTTGTTAATTAACAATTAATTAAACATCTGACTAATGAATGAATAAAGTGTTAGTCAATTGTAGTATGTATGTTAGTATCCATAAGGTAATGTTGGTAATCAAGCAATTCAATCTTAATGTACTGTACCATAAGGTGAAGCATATGTAAGCATATTCAGCATTTGGTTCCATATCTTCTCATCACTCCATAAAAGCTGGCAGTGTCTGAGGAAACAGCAGGACAAATCTGCAGGTGTTTTGTGGTGTCTGTTCAGCTGCTGTGTCGCTGGTTGTCTTCCTTCCCAGTATGCCTTGCATGACTATGTGAAAACCATAGATGATTGTATATAGAGGTTCACGTTGCTCCATGCTCTTCCATTCTATAGAAATGAAGCCAAAATCCCTCCACCAATTTTTTTCAAATTCTGCAGTTAACATTTGACAGCGTCTGTGCAGTAGAGATGAGAGTTGAAATCAGGCACGCCCCATGACTAAGAAAAGAAGTCAGGGCAGCCTACTAATGTGGACCTGTCCCTGTGTCCTCATATCATGGTGCGGCGTGCGGCAGACTATTCATTCATTGAACTTGCTGCAACGACCGTCAGCTCACCATTCTATATCAAGACACATAAAAGTGTATGAAGGGTTACCATAACAACAATCTCTCTCTCTCGTAAGTGAGTTTGACCTGTATTTGAGAGTTTACTCTGCCTATGCAGCTTTTTTGTTCTATTAATTACAAAACAGCAAACCAGCTATGACGCAGATTCTATCCTTCAACAATGATCATAATGAGCAGAAATGGTGGAAGTAATGTTGTATGCTAATACTGACTCTAATGACAAGATAACTTTATGTTTCAGTTGAAAAACATGACCTTTGTATCACAGAAGTTAAGGCATATTTGGCTAGATTATTCTCAACCACACAATATTTGGCAAGCGTTTTGGTAATGTTTATGACATTCTAGGTGTAGCCCACATAGATACTTAATTAATTCTGATAACGCCTCGTCATGTCATTCACACTAGGATTATTTATCGAATTACTAACATTAGCAAAATGAACATTAACCAAATAAAAAAGCCTAATTTGATTAACACTACCTCAAAATTACATTTGCATTGCCTATGCTATCAAAACCAGAACTACCAGCAGCATGTGTTTGCCTATGCAGGACACCAATGCCATAGCGGCAGACTAACATGCAATGTACACAAGGGCATCAGTGCCGGAGAGAACCATTGCCGTGGCCGGTGAAATTCCTGCCCTGATTAAATGTCATGTTTTCCTATTCCTTATCATCTGTTCTCATATTTTTTTTTATCTAACATAAAAAAATATGAATATAATCACATCGTGATCTATGCTAACGTCACCTATTCATTGTAGCTACTGGTGCGAAAAGCTCCTGCAGTGCATTGTGAGATAATGACTCATTATTAAAACATTACACTATCCGCAGAGGGTCTGTTAGTACAAATAACAGCACAACAGAACATGACTGTCAAAACCTTTACATTTATCAGCTACAAGAAATTATCAAACAATGGTAGATTAAACTGGCAAAATCGAATCCAAACTCAGCTACTTCACGTAATGTGGTAGAGTGTGGAGCTCGATTCAGGTTCATTCCCAATTGTGCCCAATTCAAAACGTGCAGGTATCAGCAGAGGGAAAAGGAGCTTTTCCACTTAGATATTGTAGAAGATGTAAAGTGTGATTGAAAAAAGGCTACTTTGTCATTGAAACCCATGGGGATGGGCAGACATATTGTACTGCATCCAGCCAGCCAGCAGGGGCGCTAGACCGCTATGCAAGGGTTTTCATAACTGTTTGATTTATGTGAATTTAATTTGAAAACAGGTCAGTTTACATAGCTCAATATGGGTGGTTGGGGCACCAGCATCGTCCTCCTGAATCCTCTTGATGGTGGCTTCAGAGGCTGAGATTCTTGGAACATGTTGTCTTCTCAGGGTTTAAAGGTTTCCCCAGTGTCTTTCCCAGTTGCTTGAGAAAAAGGCTTATCCTCTGGAGCTTCCCTCTCTTCCAATCCGGGTTCAGTGCCATCCAGGTGACAAAGGCGTTGTACGCCAAGATGTCCAATATGTCCAATATGTAAAATAAAATCGGCTACGGCCAGTGTAGGGTCCTCCTTTTGCGGCTGTAGGCAGACAACCGGCTTGTCCATGTTGTCCACCCACCTTTTGTGGCATTATAATCCATGATGATCTCTGGTTTTTGATGCTCCAGGCCAGAGATGCTCCCATCCGTGTGCAGTGTACTCATGAGTACAACATTCTTGCGTTTCTTTGGCACATAGGATACCAGGGACGCATCAGCCGTGTACATACATTTAGAAGAGTTGACAGGCCTGTTCTTTGTAGGCAGCAGTTGGGGTGGGAGCTCAGATCTGTTTTTCCTTATTGTTCCCACCATGGTCAGCTCCTGTCCAAGCTTGTAGGATGTAAAAAAAAAAAACCATGTGATGTTGTGTCCGCTTAGTCCCTGAGCCATGTCCAGGACAACTGTCATTCCTTGATTTTTATCAGGGTGTCCTCATCAGGTTATCCTATGTAGATTTGTAAGTTCAAGAAAATAAGGAAGTCGCATCACAGAGGCAGCCCAGATCTTTATACCATATTTTGCAGGTTTAGATGGTATATAATGTCTAAAGGGGCAGGGGCCCCTAAATGGCATCAGCGGCAGAAACAAAAAACTCTTACTCTAACTTACTCACACACTCACTCAATCACACACACATACTTAGCCTACATACAAACCACATACACAAAAACACACACAAGTGTGCGTGCACACACACAAACAAACACACACACACACACTTGCAGGCGCACTCACATACACACGCGGGGCAAACACACACACACACACAAACACACACACACACACACACACACACACACACTTACACTTACACTTACAGCAGACCCAGACAGGAGGAAAACTGACTTTAGGTACATAGGACCTACAATTTCTAGACTTTTATTTGCCCGGGTCCAGTGGACCCGAATACCCTCTATGTAACACAAATGTGTAGGGGGGGGGTTACGGTGTGCGCTCAATGAAAATGTAGACTGATATCCGTTCTTCGCATAAAATGAGCCAAAGCCAATGAGTTTGAGTTTGAAAAAATGATTAGAAGTATTATTTTTGTTTTGATCAAAAATGAAAAGGGGTCCCACAGACCCGAATACCATACAAGGGTTAAAATGTCCATGTTCTGTTTGCCTTCATGTCTTGTCAACGTAAAGGCTGCTCCCCTGCTTATATTAATGTAACGTCATAACTCCAGTTTGCTCCTGGGTCCATTCTCTAGAAACTATTTCTGAGTCAGTTGTATTTTGATAAAAGGAAGGCAGGAGTGTGGTAAATAAAGTTCAATTCAGTTTGGCATTAGTAAAATTATCAGTAATGGCTGTGGAGGAATTGAGTTCTTATTCAAAATAAATTTGTGACCATTCGAAAATCTGGGATGGATTAAATCAATTTTTTCCATAATTCCATTACATTTACATAATCAAATATTGTAAGATGCTCACTTCCAGTGCTGTCTAGTCTTCCGGTCACTAAAGCTCTTTCCAAATAACCCGTGCATTTGAAAATTAAGATTTGAAAATGAGAATTATCCGATTGGAAGAGAGTTATAACACAGAGATTTAATATCTGAAGAGAAAGCCTTATAAACATGTCATACAAACATGATAAATGGCCATGATTGCTTGCAAAAGGAGTCTTTCATAGCACAGTATTACTCATTTGCAGGCCATTTATTAATGCTTAATAGGCAGACATTGAAATGAAATGTTCTCCAATTCTGTTTTAAAATTGGCAGTACAGGAGCTTCCCTATTATCGTCCAATCGAGTTTGCGGAGCGAGTGTGGAAATGTTCTGGCTTTTTGCAGCGCCCCTTAGGCGTATCTTCTCAGCACATGTCATGGTTGCAGGCATACAGCATGACCGATTGGCATCAACAGCTGCTCAAGCCATGCATCCATCCTCAGAACCGGGGGGGAAAGTTCTAGTTAAGCAAAGAGCCCTTTCCAGTGAAGCCATTAAACAAGTCCCCCCACGCTCGATACCCCTGTTAGATGTGGACGCTTCGAAAGATGAAACTAATGGCAGACTTTGCCATGCCTCTGCCTGGCTCTCTAACCAGTGCTCCGTCCACATAGGACAGAGACAATAGATCTTTGGGCCTCAGTGGAACAGGTGCAGCCAATTTAGCCCGCTGCCACCATGGCTGATTGGATTGGTGTAAGATGGGATCTCTCTCTCTCTCTCTCTCCCTCTCTCTCGCTCTGTCTCGTTATACGTCTGTCTCCCCCCCCTTCCCCCCTCTCCACTGCCTCCCCTCCTCTCTCTCTCTCTCTCTCTCTCTCTCTCTCTCTCTCTCTCTCTCTCTCTCTCGAGCTGAATCCCCGCTGACATTTTCACAGTGTTTTAATAAAAGCCACTCTTGATTAGCGAGACTCCTGCCGCCACCATTCTTATTTACTGGCCGGGGAAGAAAAAGCATTAATTTCTGGGTAATTAATGAACAAGTGGCAGAGGGAGCGTGACACAGCTGCATCCTCTGGGGGCCCTCTGGAGGAACACACACTCCGCTGCCCTGATTAGATGCACTCAATTCATCGGGCCTCCCCGTGACACTTTTATCGGTTAATGATAGCCAGCGTCGCTCCCCAGAGGAGGCTGCCTCTGCCTACGGGGCCTCCGCTCTCCCTGGCGTTCGTTGTGGTTTGCACGGAGCTGCAGGCGTTTTTTTGTGTGGCCTTACGTTGTGTAGCATCTCTGCGTTACGCGTCTCACGGACTTTTTTCCTGTCGCACGGTTCTTCTGTCAGTCCTGCGATTCTGATGCTGAGAGGATGGTGTCGTTTACGCCTGTTTTAAGACAGTGATTGATGGTTCAAGATGAGTTCACTTATCTGGTGATTATCGTGAAGGTTTCTGACGCTCCTAATTAGCGACATTGTCTGGCTGTTTTGTGTGGCTTCAAAGAGAGCGCGACATATGGGGTCAATCTTTGATCAAACTGAATTCTGCCAAGCTGCTTTATGTAAGTCATGCCATCTCATGTGAGGAAGTGAACAAAAAAACAAAGGCACAATGTAACATAAAAGGGAATCATAAATGCCCTTTTTTCAGTAATTGGTGGTCTTGTTCATGATTTGAAAGAAGCAAACATCTACAGTAGAACCTGTCGCTGTTGCACCATACATCCTAGACGTGGGTCCGTCACTTTTGGTGTTTCTCTTTCCTTCTTTTTCCTTCACTCACACACTCTCTCTCTCTCTGTCTCTCTCTGTCTCTCCATCGTGCTGGTTTCGTCTGCGAGTGGACTGATTTTTATTTTTGTTGTTGCGTTTCATCCTTCTCATCCCTCCCTTTCTCATTCCCTCCATCGCCGGGGCTGTCACTAGATTTTAGTCAGAGCGATGAGCTGATCTCTTTTATCCCCACTTGATCTTTTTCTCTTTTATCACCACGGCTTCACACGTTTATTTATTTATTTTCACTTCTCTTCCCTCCTTCCCCCCGTTCCTTGTTCTCCTCTCCTCTCCCTCTCCTCTCCCTCCCTTCCATCGCCCCGTCTTTTCTCTTCCAGTCGGCTGGCCACAGAACTCTCAATTATGAAGCCCGTTTAGACTTGAAAGGTTGGGCTTGTTGTGAGATGAGGCGAGATGCTGTTAGGCTGTCTCAAGGTGCGCACAGACAGGGAGACTGTCACTGCTCCCCCCCACCACCACCCCCGCCCCACCCAAAGTCACACATCTGGGCTAGCATTCCTAAGTGCCTAATTGCCCATGTGCCACTTTTCGTTTTCGGGATGAAATGCCAAACTCACAGAGATGGATTCTGTCTACTCGGGTGGCAGAGAGGATGTATGAGGAGCAAATGGCAGCTGCAGCCAAAGCTTCTTGATTGTTCTCTGCAGTCCCTGGTCAACAGAGCATCCGCAGGTCCATCAAAGGTTTGACAGGGCACAGAGAGATTAAGGTGGATGTCACCGCGAGCCTGTCTATGTATGTGTGGGAGAAGGAAGGCTTGTGTGGCTTAAGGAGAGGAAAAGAAGACGACACAAAGAGAAACCCAACAGAGACATAAGACAGTAGGAAGCATGGCATAACTGATTAAGAGAGATAAGAAACGGCATTATTTCGTTTTGCGTTTTTTAAAGAAACTACAAGCCAAAACAAATTGTGTTCTAATCCAGTATTCCCCAGTAATTGGCATAACTAGCCCATACATCTGTTTTGGCCCTGCTGTGATGATTTGCAGTCTGGTTCATGTAGTTTCTGTTCAAAACCTTGTTGTTTCAGACACGGGCATATATAATACAATTGTTTAATGTATGTGTGACATGTTTTATATTCAAGTCGCTTCATACTCTGTAGTCAAACAGCCTAATAATTATGTACATGTTTTATTCTATGTTTTAAAAAGCCCCACACTGGTCACCCCAATGTTGAGTCTCCAATGCCTGACAAACTATGAATATATTTAGCACTTTTCAGCGGTTTGAATTAGATAAGAAGAATTGTGGTGCATTTGAAGGCAGTCTTATCTTTTCCTTATGGAAGAATATAATTTGGCATAACCGCTGGCTAATACCCCTTGATTAATTGATTTCTAGATAGATATTACTGCCACTAGGTATGTAACCAAAGCCTTGAAGTAACATGCAAATTAAGGAAATATTCTAATAAGTCTGTTGCTTTCCGAGTGCTGACTGTTTGAATACATGAATAATGACGAGTTGAGTGTCTGTCCGTTGAACCTCGTATTTATAAGATGAGTATTAAAAAGGTGCAAATCTACCACGGTGGCAAGAAAACCCATTAAAGTGGTAATAAAATTGCAAATGCCCAGACCTCTCTCTCTGTGTTTCCCAGGGCCTCCTAGCGTGTTGTGGGAGAGGAACTCGTTTCTTCTCCCTCCCTCTGCCTATGTGCTGTGAGCTTCTGAATCTCCCTCCCTCTCCATCTCTTTCTCGCAGAAACTCACATTGCTGGTCTGATACCCCATCCGAATTTCTCCCATCCAGTTCCTCCCTGCTGGGACTGCTGAAACACTCGGCCAGATCCATCTTTTTCAATTACACTGAGAAACTGAGGGGGGGGGGGTTGGTGGTGGTGGTGTGTGTGTGTGTGTGTGTGTGTGTGTGTGTGTGTCTGTGTGTGTGTGTGTGTGTGCGCTCCCTTTCCTGTCAGCCCACAGGGAGAGTGTGTGAGAGTGAATGTGTGAGGGAGTGTGTGGTAGGGGCTGTCTCGTCATGATGGTTCTCAGGCCTCCATTAAAATGTATTGGCAACATCAGATATTAGAGAGGGACTGAAGGGGCGCTCCATTCAGCCACAGCAGGAGTAGGGGGTGGGGTGGGGTTGGGGGGGGGGGGGGGGTTGAGGACAGGAGGCAGAGACCAGGGAGCTGCAGCAAGAACTTGATCAGATGGGTCATCTGTGGCCAGAGCTACCAGAGCAGAGAATCCTCCAGAAAGAAACTCTAAGAATAGGACACACACACACCACCCTTTCTCTTGTGATGGATTGAGTTGTTTCTTTCCTTATTTTGAAAAGTTCAGTGTCCTTTCTGCTGCTCAGCCCTGAAATGCAATTGGTGCCACCTGCTTGGACACCTTCATGCTCACCTGGCCATAATCCACGGGCTCGTGACAGGGCTGAGGTGTCACCAAAGATGGAGGCGGATGAGGACAGTGAGCACACACACACACACACAAACAGACACACACACAAACACTCACACACACACACACACACACACACTGAGGCGTTAAAGTGAGCCACGAGGAACCATCACTGCCTGACACTCCATAATTTGCTGCTTTCCTGCTCTCAGCATCAAAGCGTGGAACATATTGCATCATCATGCTTCAAGTGACACATACATTTGTGGATAAACACACATGTGCATGAAGATACTCCCATGCACACGTTCAAAGACACACTCACACTCACACTCACTCACACACTCTCTCTCACACACACACAATCTCTCTCTCTCTCAAACAAACACTGTCTCTCTCACACAGACACACACACACAGACACACACACACAGACACACACACACACACACACACACACACACACACACACACACACACTCACACACAATCCCCCACAGGTGGAGCCCAGGGGAGAACAGTGGGTGGTTATGTCTGAAGCAGTGTATATCATCCTACCCAGCTGCTCCTCCTCTGGACTCACAGCTGGTCATTTGCTGTTGCTTTGTGCACTGCAGCGTAAGTGTGTGCATGTGTATTCACACACCGGCACGGCACGGCGCAGCACAGTCTCTGCCTATCCCTGCCTGCACCACGACTCAACCAAGAACCCCCACAGCCACACACACACACACACACACACACACACACACACACACACACACACACACACACCTGATCACCGTTAACATGTGCGGCACTTTAAAGGGCCTACCCGACAACCAATTTATTGGCCTCGCTCTCCAAGGGCCGACTTGATAGGATTTCCCTCTGGCCTGTGTGAGGCAGCAGCTCCCCAGAGCGACGGCTCGGAGTGTGAATTACGGCACCATGGCGGTGGCCAGATTGGGGGAGGAGGGTGGGGTATGGGTGGGTGGTGGGGGGGGGGTGGTTGAGCGAAGCGTTAGTTGCGACCCCCCCCCCCCCCTCAATGTGGTGGAAGATCAAGAGAACCCTGCAGGGAGATTGAAAAAGAAATAGCATCTCTCCCCAAATCAGACAGGTCACTGAGCCCAGATTGTTGTGGGGGATTAAAAGTCCAGCTTTATGATAAATTCATTTGTCAAAGTTGTGTGATGGCCCGCTGCCGTGCTCTGGGTACCCAACCCCGCCCCCTCCCCCCACCTCCACCGCCCAAGCCCAGGCGCCAGCCACCCCTGCATCACCACGCTGACTGGCCTTAGTCTTTACAGGATTGTTGTGGCACAGGCCCCATCCCACTTCCCAAACCACAGCTCCCTCAGACTTCAGACTGTCCAGTGGGTGTGTGTGCGTGCGTGCGTGTGCGTGTGCGTGTGCGTGTTGCGTGTGCGTGTGCGTGTGCGTGTGCGTGTGCGTGTGCGTGTGTGTGTGTGTGTGTGTGTGTGTGTTTGGAAATGAGGTATACTGCCACTCCTGCAAAGAACAAAATCCAGCACGAGTCCCATCCTGCTTGAGAGCCATTCCCTTGTGAGATGCCTCTTCATTACACAGTAATAAGGATGCTGTTCAGACTGGAGGATCACCACTTACTGTTTACATCCCCCTCTCTCCCTCTCCCACACACACACACACACACACACACACACACACACACACACATACTCTCAGTCTCTTCTCATCTCCGGGAGATTCGCCATACAGAGAAGCACCACTCGACAAGAGGCCCCCAGTAAATAAGGCATAAAGAGCAGGCCTCAGCACATGTTCCATCTCATAATCCAGACGATATCTGTTTCACGTCCCCCAACAGTATATCAGCAGAGCTGGGCTTCATTTAATGCTGCCGTGGTATCAGTGGAAACAGCCGTGTACCTGACTCCCACCCCCGCACGCCCTCCTACAAACGAAGGTCACAGTCACGCAGCACTGTAAAACTTTATAGGGCGGACAATTTACACTCTGTAAGGGTGACGCTCCGTTCGTAAGTGGTTAATATTTGCACCGCCTTGCTAGTTTGGCTTTGTGGAATCGAGGGACTATGACCTCCACCCCGACCAATTCAGAACAAGGTTGAGTTACAGCGCTTTTGTGTGGACATCGCTCGAGGGACCTGAAGTCACACTGTTATTGTCCAGGTGAAAATGGTCGCCTGGGTCAGAGTTGTATGTCTTCATGTTTGCTCGTCTGATACTGTCGATTGTTCTCTTTGTGAGCCTGATTGGCCCCTGTCTGCTGAATGCCAGACAAACCGATGGTTTGATCAAACACACACAACCCCCTGTGTGCACACCTGCACACACACACACACACACACACACACACACACACACAGACAAACGCACACACAAAAGACCTCAATCCCTTTGCGATCATTGTCACTGTGTTCAAATTATAAGCGCCTGGCAGGGTCACACAAGGTAGGGCTGTTTTGACAATGCCTTGGTTTTCAGTCCTCAAAGACTGTGGCCACACTCCTGCACGCATGTGCAACACACACACACACACACACACACACACACACACACACACACACACACTTCTCACATTCTAAAACCCAGCAGCAGATGCATTGAAACATTCTGAAGCAGTGCCAAGGACTAAATGGCACCTCAGCGCTAAGACACAGCCTCTTTGTTAGGTTTTGTGTCTTGTTTGAAACAGAATCAGCTTGTTAGTCTGTCCTGTTTTCCAAGAGCTGCTCTTAAAAAGGTAGTGTGTGTGTGTGTGTGTGTGTGTTTGTGTGTGTGTGTGTGTGTGTGTGTGTGTGTGTGTCTTAGAGAGAATAGAGAGAGAGTGTGGGTCTGAGTGTGTAAGCATGAATGCCTGCGTGTGGTTATCCATCCCTGTATAGATATGTGAGTGTGTCTGTTATCAGGTGCTATGTGTATGCAGTGAATGCAGACCTAGCGCAGATAAGTGCCTCCTCTATTGTACACACCTGTGTGCATTGCATTCATTTACACCTAACCTGCTAGCTGTAGCTCCGGAGGAGTGATCTTCCTGACACGCACAGGCATATGCTGCCACAGACCCACCCGGCCAGCTCCTCTCCATCATGCCATCACCCCGCCGCACCCACCACCCCCTCCCCCTCTCGCCCCACATCTGGGGCCAGGTGGCACGGAGAAACATGCTGTCAGCGTGGCGCACCGGCCTTCCTAACGGCCCCAGCCTGGCCCTAACTGACAAGATGGGAGAACAGACATGGCAGCCTCTCCCCCTTCCCATTTTATCTGCTGTTTACCCTCCGCTGTTCCATTGATAAAAGAGGCTCGGCCGCCCCGCTGAGCTTTCTCTATCTGTTTGCTGTGAGATGCCAGTGCTAGGTGATGTATCCCAGTTTTATTTATATGTTTGCCATTCTTTATTTTTTGCATTATTATTTTAAACCTGCTGAGCCCCCTTTGTGAAATAGCCTAAGACCGGGTGCTGTCTCGAGCCATCCATCCCGGAGTTCACATCTGATCAGCAGAGGAAAGGAGAGGGAATTTCTAGTAATAAAATAAAGAGATAAAAACGTCTTTTTATAATATAGCCCTAACGAGTTTCTTTCCCCTACAGACTGGCAGGAGATGTTTTAATTGACAACACAGCCAGATTGTGCACATATTAAGGAAATGGGTTCTTGTGCTCCCTCGGGTCCAGCAAAGTTATGCAATCGTTTCCAGATTGAAACCAGAAAAACAACCCCCTTCCAAAAAAAAAAGCTTTGAAAAAAACAAAACAAGACTTTGCCACCCCAAAAAATATTGTGTGCGATAATGGGTGAGCAGAGAGAAAGCATATCCCCTGGTGAGTCAGAGGAGTTATGAGTGTTATTTGGAGGAGCGAGCACCATGAACTTCAGTAAGTTAAAGTGAGAAGAGCTCTTGTGTTTAATGAACAGTTCAGGAAGTGTTGGCTTTACACATTACGCCTCAGCTCGAGCGGGTGTGCCCTTAATTAGGAGTGCGAAAGATGGAAGGGAGGGAGGAAAAAAGAAAACAATTGAGCGGAATAGATGGGTCATGTGTTAAGGTCAGCATTTTTCATCGGAAAGCCTCCAGTCCTCTCTCTCCCCCTCCTTTACGGCACCAATGAACTTAGTCATGGGCTTCACAGTCAATTGTGTGACGGTGGATAATGAGTTTAGAGTTTAAGCTGTAATTCCTCTTAAACGCCGCTGCCGCCTCTCTTCAACACACCCTCCCCTCTCCTCCCCCCACCTCCCCCCATCCCCCCTTCCACTTCATGCTCTAAACACATTTTCTCAAGTAAGAGATCAACAACAAGTTGTTGCAGCTTCATCATGCACGCTGCAGAATAGAGAGATGAGGCTGGAGTGACGGGAGCCAATGCAAAGGATCGCACCAGTGCCTAATCACTCAACATTAGTGTCAGCTCTGTCAACTTTATGTGCTGTGTCTCCATTAAATATGTGCTGGAATACCAGCAGACATGGAGGGAAGGAGGCCGGGAGGAGGGAGGGAGAGAGGGAGTAATGCTGACATGAAAGCCCGTTCAAGTTCTTCTTGGTTGGCAAAATCAAACAGCCATGGCTGACAGCACATGTTGGGGTTTGCTAACTATCCTGTGCTGCTAGATTCATGCTAAAATTGGTTGTGAAACGGCTCAAGTCATTATTTACCTTTTCTCTGCATTGTGGAAATTGGTGTTTTTTTGTGTAGTCGATCCCTTTTGAAATCCCAATTCATCTAATTGTACCTCAGAGTGATAATAAATATAGCCATGAATTATTCACACAGTGAGTGGGCTGATGACACAGAAACTGGTACACTGGGCAGAATCCAAAGCGCTTGAAATTAGAAAAAGGAAAATTGGACTACACTGGGGTGTATGTGTTTGTGCTTGTGCATGTGTGTGTGCGTGCTTGTGTGTGTGTATAAATAAAGCCGAGTTATTAGAAGTAAATACATTTGGCTCTGTTTCCAGCCTAGCAGGCTTAAGCAGAAGGAGGTTCTGGAGTAACTCAAGGAGGTGACGTCTTCAGCTGTAAAAGGGGTTATTGGTAATGCTATCAGGACTAGGGTGGCTTCTGCCTTTTAGGCACACTTTGCAACATTTAGTTGAACACTCTAGTTCAGCCTGGAGTTCAGCCTGCAGCAGGTTTTTTTTGGTCAGTAATGGTGTCTACTTCCAAACGCTTGCAAACACAACAGATGTTTGAATGCAGTATTCATGGGTCGTTGCCCGTTCATTCATCTCTAAATGAGTTTGGGAGAGAGCACCAAGATGTCGTGCATCACTACTTTCTTTCTTTTGTCAGCCTTAATCTGACAAATTAATTTGTGTCGATGCCAGTGTGGCAACTAGAGGCATAATCCTTTTAGATTGTGCCAGTTCATAGCAGACGCAAACCAGTCCTTACCCTAATACAGATATCTCATCCTAATAAGATTTTCTACGGTACAGTTTAAGTCCACTCTGTCCTGATAGCCTTAAAATGACCACTGTTTTCATCCCGAAGTGCCTGTCTGCTGTTATCGCATGCAAATGAATTGAGATCTCTGCCGGGGCTTTGTAATCTCTTCATACTGCTGCCTCTTCTCTTCACCATAAGGGTGTGTGAGAGAGAGAAAGAAAGAGTGAGAGAGTCAGTCTATCTAAATGAGGTAAAGGGATTGAAAAGACAAAAGAGAGAGAGAGAGAGAAAGAGAGAGAAACAGTCAAATGGCAACAGAAAAGAAAAGAGATATAGCGAGTGATTTGGAGAGGGCAGAGAGATTTGGAGGGGGAGAGATAGAGAGGCTCTGCTTCATCTGACTGCCTCCTCACCACTGAGCCCCAGTAATGGCCGCCGCGCCGGCCGAACCTCATTAGGGAGAACTGACACGGGCAGACGGGCCCAGGGAGAGGCGTGATTGGATTAAAAGTTCAGACAAGCCTTCGATGTGTGTAATTTGCGAAGCTCGGCTGATACACAAGTAAACAAGCAGGGAGCACTTTTAAAAAGCAGCCCCCTTAATTAGCCTGTTAGGATGAGGGGCGAGTTCTCTAGGAACTGTGCTAGGCTTTGTTGGAGACGGAGGAAGTGTCAAGAGAAAGAGAAGTAGAGGGGGGGAGGCAGAGGGCGAGAGTGAGAGAGCGAGAGTAAGAGTTCGTTTTGGCTGCTGGGACTTTGTGTACAATAACACAGGTGACACTATAGGGGTGGCATAGCTGATCGTTGAATGCAGATATGAGAATACTGCTAAGGCAAAGGAAGCTCATAGAGAAGTATAGAGCAGAGTGAGGTGTCACAGGTGGATGTAGTGTCTACACATAATGCCATGTGGTCATGTGCAATCTCTGAAGGCTTTTTAAATATGGGATTGGTGTAGGCCAAGGGGTAGACGGATGAGCTTATTTAATCCATGTGTTTTACTGAGCCACAAAAAGTCGTTAGGACAGACTGCCTTTTATTCTCTCTCTCAGTTCTCAGTGTTCAGCAGGACATGGCTGAATACTGAGAACTGTATTACATTACCATAGTTGGAGACTTGGTCATGTTGATGATCATTCTCATTTCTGTCTGTTTCTCCCTTTCTCTCTTATACACACACACACACACACACACACACACTGTTCTGTCTCTCTCATACCCCTCCTCTGTGAAAGTGCTGGTGCTTTGCTGTGAGAGAAGGAGTGATCAGCCATGCAGTCAGGCACACAAACGGCCCTGCCTTGTTCTATTTATGCCCAATTAATTTCTTATGATGGGTGCCCTTTGGGCTCTGTCATTTTGTATTATTTACATGTAATAAGAATAGCAGTAATACATTCATTTATATCCAAAGAGCTTCAAACAGAAGGAGTCACTATTCTTTTTTTTGAATGGAAATGTGTTGGAGAGTGAGGGCAAAGAGAGGAGAGAACGACGGAAGGAGAAAGAGAGGCGAAAGTCATGACCTTTTGGCATTATTAACCTGCCATTCAGCTGCCTGATTCCCATTCTCTCATCAGCTCAGTCTGCTAGAGTTAGGTTGGAAGAGCCTCTCGCTGGTAGGAGTCTACCTGTCAAAAGCAGTCAGGGAGAAGTCACGGATCTCCGTCTGAGCTCGATTAGAGCGTAAACACGACCCTGTCAGTCGAGTCGCAGACTTACAACGTTGGCTGACAACATGCTGTTTATGTTTTGATTGCATCATCCACCTCGCTTGCAGCACACCTAAGCAGTTAAGGTGCAATGAAAACGGTGCCATACATTGGATTTGAAGTGAGGGGTGCACACATGATATGAAGTCATATAGATGAACATATAGATGAACACATACAGAGATGCACTGTGCATGTACTATGAACATACTGCACACCCCCCACATACCCCCCTCCCACACACACACAGATTTACAAGGCAAAATGAGTATACTGTACATACCTTTTGTAAATACCAGTGCAGTGGCATTCTGCCAATATTAAATCTTAGTAATGTCGTAGTAAACAGTGCCATTTTGGGTGAGTTGTGAACCTCTCATAGCCGACAATTTGCAGGCAGATGCACTGGCAGTTGCCCTACATTGCTGTGTGTGTGTGTGTGTGTGTGTGTGTGTGTGTGTGTGTGTGTGTGTGTGTGTGTGTGTGTGTGTGTGTGTGTGTGTGTGTGTGTGTGTGTGTGTGTGTGTGTGTGTGTGTGTGTGTGTGTGCGTGCGCGTGTGTGTGCGCGCGTACTTCCCCCATTTTGCCATCACAGTGCATTCAGAGTGGGCTGATTGTCTGTGTATGGGAGTAAATCAGATTGGAAGTGCGGTTCCTCCCTTTTAATGCCTTCGTTTAAAAGCTGTCATTGGTAGCGCGGGTCAGGCTCGTCGCCATCGGAGAAAATGGAGACCTGTTAACCTCGAACTGCGTTGTCATGGTTGCGATAGACCACAATAGAGGGTTCCAACATGATCTCTCTCTCATATTCACACACAGACCTCGTATGTGGATAGATATGATATGTATATATTAGTAGACATATATTGTATGCATGCATATGTATGCTGTATATACACATACATACACACACATACAGTATATACTCATGGATGCACATGTATCTCACACGTGTGGAAAGGACTGGAAAGGACTACAATTTCTCTGTATGCAAAGTGTGCCTCCAGAACCATAGACAGCAAAGCCCCATTTTAATCCATTTTTAAAATAAATCTTCTCCTTAGCCAAGATCAGCGTGATATCGGCGGCAGACTTGCACTCCTTGCATATTTCTCAGCAGGAAAGTTTGTACCTCACCCCCAAAACACACAAAGGCTGTGCAAGGACAGCTTTAAGATTCATGACCGCTGTCCAAAGATGGGCAAAAGTAAAAGCGAAACAAAAGCGACGCACAGCGTACGTGCCGAAAATAGCCAAGTGTCGGTGCAGAGGTGTGCTGGGCCCGTGAGGGGGGCTGTGGTATTTTCTAGCTTCCTGCCACCCACTGGTGCTGACCTTAGGGACTGAGTCAGAGAGATGCCTCCCTCCCCTGCCCCCCTCCAGCCCTGCCGCTGAGCTGCCCACTCACAATCCCGCCCTGGAGCCCTACACACATTTGTAATCCCAGACACACACACACACACACACACACACACACACACACACACACACACACAGACATACACACACACACACACAGACATACACACACACACACACAAAGACAGGCACACACACACGCATGCACGCACGCGCACACACACACACACACACACACACACACATACACACCTGCATCCATACACACAAAGACAGGCGCACACACAACACACACAGCCACACACATACAGGCGCATAGTCATACAGAATATAAAATCAGACCACACAGATTACACCGTTTACTATTTATACAAAACACCTTAATATGCTCTTGGGTAAATGTATATATTTATCAGTGCCTGTACAGTGCATGTCCCAGAGAACTAATTGCACAGATGCAATCACATACACACATAGACACACACACACACACACACACACACACACACACACACACACACACACACACACACACACACACACACTCTCTCTCACACAACACACACACACACTGCAAAGCTCCAGGGCATTTCTATCTTTGTATATTGCATGTTGCTGCTCCTCTGCAGTGCTTGAACAGCTTAAGGCTGGTCCGATACAGGCTCCTCTCTCTCTCTCTCTCTCTCACTCATAGTCCTCTCTCCTCCCCTCTCTTTGTCTCCAGCCTACCATCTCCCACCACAGTTTGGACTCATTGACCCCCCCCATCATCAGTGACAAACATCAGGGCAAACACCTGAGAGCCCCTCCATTAGCCACCACCCTCACCCCTCTCCTGGTCCTCACTGCCTGTGCGTCCACCCCTCCGCCCCTGGTGCCAGACACCAGCTCAGGCGCTGACAACAACAAGCCTACACATGCTGGGGAAGCTGGCGCAGTGGGTGGCTGCTGGATGAAACTGTTCAACAGCGCTGTAACTAACTGTGGAGGTGTGACATCCACATGATGTTGTGTCCACAATTCCTGGACTTGACGGTATTACTCGAGCAAAACAAACACGTCAGTTGGTTATTGAGTTACTGGCAAGAATTTGGCCAACGATTCAAAATATTTAAGGCATAATTGTGTGTCCTTGACAGCAAGTCCATAGTCAACACATTCCGCCTGCTACACTGAGAGAGAGAGAGAGAGAGAGAGAGAGAGGGAGAGAGAGGGAGCGGGAGAGAAAGACACTATAATGGAAACAACATCAGTTTGAGGAAGAAATACAAATGTAAAGGTCACATGTGTTTGGCTCCATAAATGGACACTTTTAAAGGAGCTAAGCAGATGGAGGTGAGAGTGGCCACTTCTGTCACTGCAGTGGGGAGGAGAGAAATCCATAATTGCTGTTTGTAAGTGTTGTCAGGAGACGCTTCTCACCAGCAGAGATTCTGCGGAGGCCTCCAGCCGCACACACACACACACACACACACACACACACACACACACACACACACACACACACACACACACACAATAGCCAGGTCAATAGGCAGGGGAACACACACGCATGCACGCACGCACACACGCACACACACACACACACACACACACACACACACACACACACACACACACACACACACACACACACACACACATACACACCTGCATCCATACACACAAAGACAGGCGCACACACAACACACACAGACACACACATACAGGCGCATAGTCATACAGGCTGATTTAATGCCTGAGCTGTTGCCTCCCGGCTGTAATCACTGGTGTGTGTGTTTTGTGGATGTCCGTCTGTCTGTGTGTGTGTCTGAGTCTGTGTTTGGGTTTTTGTGTTGGTGTATATATGCATACCGATAACCATCTCCATCTTAACACCCACCTGGTTCGGTTCCCCTGTGGTGTGTAGGTGTTTTTGCATGGGTCACATAACACACACACTCACTCACTCTCACTCTCCCTCTCTCTTTCTCTCTCTCCCTCTGCCTCCTACACTCCTCCCTGGGTGGAGGATTTACGGCGTCCTCGCGCTGCCCGTCGCCTCTGCAACTTGTTCCCCCTCACTTTTTGTCCCGTTGTTTATCATTTTCCCATTTTTCAGGCCCCCATGCCTGCGTCGGCACGATAAATCAGGACCGCTGGCTACCTTGTCATTCAGCTATTTTCCTGGAGGAAAATAGAGGAATGTTTTTTTTTCCTTTCTCTTCATAAGGGGTGTGATGAAACAGGGCAGCTGGCTGTACAGCACAGTTACACACCAGGCACACACACAAAACACACACACACACACACACACACACACACACACACACACACTCACACACACCCACAGACACACCCACAGACACACCCATACCCACAAACACACACAGAGACACACAGAGACACACACCCACACTCACACCCACAGACACACCCATGCCGACAGACACACACACACACACACACACACACACACACACACACACACACACACACACACACACCTGCACCCATACACACAAAGACAGGTGCAAACACATACACACAGGCACACACGCACACACGCACAAACACACACACACACACACACACACACAGACACACAGAGACACACACACATACACACACACACACACACACACACACACACACACACACACACACCTGCACCCATACACAAAAAAACAGGCGCAAACACATATGCACACGCACACACGCACACACACACACACACACACACACACACACGCACACACAGAGACACACACACACACACAGACACACTACTGCACACATTAGCCCCCATTGAGGTAACAGGAGCAGGGCCCATCAACCATAGCTAACGCTGTGCTTGGCTGTGATGAGTGAATGTGCGAGGCGTGTACACAATAGTCTAGGGAAAGGGGGCTAGGGGAGCCCAGCTTAAATAAAGCATAACAAACAACAACAACAACATCATAAACCGGCCCATCCACCAGAATAGCTCATTACAGCAGGTGTGTGGCAGCCATGCCGTAGTAAGTGGCCCCTATCAGAGGGGCTGGCGCCACGCAGGATCCACCCGCAGCTCGCCAGGGTCCAGGGCCGTGCCACTGCCAGCCTCTTGGCTCTTTTATCTTCATCCACCAAGAGGCAGGAGGGCGTCGAGATGAACGGCCAGTCTGTGATGCCAGCAGCGGCAGGGTCAGAGGTTTCTTTCCCACAGGTGACAACCTCCAGAGGTGCTTGCCCATTCATTCATGGGCTTCAAAAACACCTCAAAAGTATAAATACCTTTATGGAACACGCAAAGGCATGGGGTCTGGTCATGAGGAGAATTACATTGACGTAGCAGACATTAGCATTGACGTAGCGCTGGTTTTTTTCTTGCCATAGTAAGGCTGAGGTGCAGCTCCTCAATGTTTCTGGGGAGTGCCCAAAGCCGGATGAATGCAAAACACATGTGCAGAGCATTGGAGCTGGCAGTTCGATCTCAGACGGGCAGTCTTTTCTTCCTAGTGTGTGCATGTATAATTCAATTCAGGCAGTTCGCTGAAATTGTAATGTCATGTCAGTTGTTTGTGAGCGGGCGAAGGTGCACCATTACTCTGTTCAGATTTTAGAGGTTCAATCTGGTAGCCATTGGTCCTTCATCCACTTACTCAAATATCATCCAAGTTAACGAAGATAGCAATACACAGAGGTAGTGGAATTTTGAAGTTCTAAAAAATGTCTGTCACCACCGCCAGAATTCATTAACAAATGAACGTGATAACTTTATTTTGATTTGATGAAATACATGGTTGTTTAATATAATAAACTGCTTAATTGCTAATGTTAACTCGGTAGGTAATGTTCTCCTTCACAACAGATGAACAGATTTAGATTGAGATGTGGGTTTATGATCTACAGAAGGCTAGCTTCTCAGGCCGCGAGCTAGCACAATGTAAACATGGAATACACCATAAAATACCTCTTGGTGACAAAAACTAGTTTGCATCACTTTTGTTTCTAGCATGTGAAACTAGCTGATGAAATTGGTGATTTAGCCAGCCATGCAGCTTCCAAGGGATACATAGGCCATTGCTCAACTTCTTCTTTGAATGGCTTTGAAAGTATAAAACGCCTCATATGAAGTTTTTCTTTCATGTGTTTAAAAACCTAATGACTAGACACTAGCCTTTTGCACCACATTATTACTGTCCTGAAAAGCAATTGAATGCATTTTCAAACTGAATTTATTATCATTGCTATGGTGTGCTTTTATGCTACATCACTTGGTTAATGAGCAAAGCAAGTAGGGTTGTAGATTATAGATTTTTTTTTCTGAGTAAAAAGAAAAGTAGTTGTGAAAAAGTTGAGTTGAAGGCATAAAAGGCTAGTTTTGGCTAGTATTGATTTCAGTAGCTAAAGTTTCACAAAAAGTAATTGGTTAAAAAAAACCTATACCTCTTTCTGTTCACCCCGCCCCGGGTCGGCCCTTTCCTCTATCGCGCTGGGGGTCGGAGATGCCGGAGGAAAGCATCTGGCCACACACACACACACGCACACACACACACGCACACACACACACACACACCCACTCACTCTCTCCCTCTCACAAACACCTCCCCAAACCCTCTCGTAATCTGTCCAAGTATACACTATGAAAAGAGCCTGATTTGCAAGCCCATGTCGGTCCCAGTTAGTAATGAAGCCTGCAATGGTGAGTGTATTATGGAAGTTTACTATAGGGAGCTAACAAACATGTTGACTAACCTTATCTTAATTATCATGCCCCATTCTCAGTCCATGTATTTTGACGCTTCAGATAAGAATTTGTGCAGAAATGCTTATTCATATTAAAACTATTATGAATAATAATTATAATTATTATTATAATGATCATAAACATAAATCGTTTAACGCTACTGAGAACGTTTTAAAAAAGAACCATGTGTGTGATCCAAACTTGTGAGCAAACCGGGTGTTGTCACATAAGATGTGAAAAGACAAACGCTGACTCCACTCAGACCTCGTCAGTCTGTGCAGTATATGTGCATCTTTCATAAAGCCCTGTCTGAGCCGTTGATCTTGTCAGTCTGCACTTGTCCTTTGGAGCCAAGGTTATTGTGTCCATGAAGCTCCCACTGCTCCTTTGAGAGATCTGTCAGGCAAACTTCTTAAGGCATCCTCACACTGGCAAACTTAAAGGGAGAGTGGGTGTGTCCCAGGAGGTAATCAAGGCCCCTCCTTCGCCTCTCCTTTTCATTCTGTCTCGGCTCTCCCTCTCTCACCCTCTTTGTTTTTCACTCGCTATCACTCTCTCTTCTTTCTTTCTCTCTCTGTTATACACTTTCACTTACTCTCGCAAAACACTCTTCTCCTCCACCCCCCTGTGTCCTCTCTCTCTCTCTCTCTTTCTCTCTCTCTCTCTCTCTCTCTATGTCTCTCTCTCACACACACACACACACACACACACACACAAACACACACACACACACACAAAAACACACACACACACACACACACACACACACACACACACACACACACACACACACTCTTTTCCTCCTCCAAACACTCGTCTTTAAACAAAGAAGATGAAGGAGAAGCAGGTCACACAGGAGTGCGCCGCTCGTCGGCAGAGAAAAGTTCAGCGTATTGATGTACTGTGACTTCACAGGCGGAGAGTCCCATCAGCCACCAGGCTTGGTACCTGCACAGGTAGCACCAATGGGAGTCAGTCTAGAGCCGTCGGATATTGACTTTTTTGATTCCCCCGCGCTCTCTCCTCCTCCTTTCTCTCACTGTGTCTCCACCTCTCTCTTCCTGGTTTTCCTCTGTCTCCTTTGGTAAAAAAAAGACAAATGACTTGCTTCTTTGCTGGAGACTAATGATGCGCCACTGTCTCTCTGCCTCACCGCTGAAGACTTGTGGAGGATCTTTGATGATGGAGGGGGGAGGATGACATGAAAGCTGGAGAGCACCCACCCCTCTCACAACCACCTGCTCTACACCCCCACATCCCTTAGCCACTTAGTTGCGTGCTCCTCCGTTATCGCTATGGTAACCTGTCATTATTTCATTTCATCGCCGGCGACGAAAGTTCAAGCTCCAGGCGGAAGAGGAGAGCACAGGAGCATCTATATCTGCGAGGTGAAGTCAGCCCTCAGCTGCTGCGACTGTTTTTCTCTCCTTTCCTCCCCTCAAAGAGCCCTTTTCTTTCTCTACAAGTTAGATATTGAATGGCAAAACAAAACGTTACTGTTAACCGGAAAATAACACCACCTCGCTTGCTGAAGCTGAAATTGCTGGACCCTGCTTCACTCGGCAACTGGTGTTTTGGGAGGTGCATGTGCCTTAATCCATTTTCTGCATCTGCTGGTAAAAGCGGTAGAGGTTGCCGGTGTTATTCACATCGCTCGACTCGACGGTGATTGCCTGCCCCTGGTGTGAAATGCCAGCGCTCAGTGTCTGTGTGTGTAGGCAAATGGCATGGCAGAGACAGCGAGTGCTTCTGTGGAACTTTATGTTCCAGTGATTCTTTGTGCCGGCAGCCGGTGAATCCACATCATTCACTGTGGCAGACATTCCTCCTTTCCCCTTACATTATTTAGTTCAGGCGCATCACTGCAACAATGAGTGAAGATGGCTTCTCTCAAGGAACACACACACATACATGTGTGGAAATTTTGGTCTCCCCCTTACTTTTTTGCTGTCTCATCACTTGATAAAAGATTAACTTGAATTTACCTGATCTGACTATATGATCTAAGGCCCAACACTTTCAGTTTGAAGGTCTTGCACTCTGTCAGAGTGTATCATTCACAGTCTTCCCACAGTCCTGTTCATCTTAAATCACTCATTGTAGCACCTTCCCAACAGTTTATGAAGTATATTCACACTATATCGTTTACCTTATGGTATATTATGGATATTTATTCTTACTGTTGCTAATAACCACATAATCGTTTTAGCACGTGACATATGAACATGTAAAAAAGATTATCGCACTACTAATACCTGCTAAGTAGTAATTAGCATTGGTGAACCTTGTTAGCAATAGGAACAGTATAAACATGGAGACATATATAGGCATCACGCCAAATTCTCATAATTATGTTAAGAGTTTGAGTGAAACCGTTAAACTGCATGCATAGATTTTCTTTGCAGACATAATTAATGCCACACAGGGTATTATCATCGGATATGGAATGTATCTTGAAGAGCATAATAAGAATCAGAGTTTTGTGCATAACTTCCAATGAGACTGTTGTAAGTCCTGTCGGAATGAAGGGCTATAGGAGACTATTATAAGTCCGGTCGGAATGAAGGGGCTCATGCTATTGAGCTCGATGAGTCCTGTCGGAATTAACAGCTAATGCTTTTGGGCTATATGAGACTATTGTAAGTCTGGTCGGAATGACCTAATGCTATTGGGCTATAGGTGAACACAGTGTGAGAAAGGGGTGATGTGCCTTGGTAGGCTGTTGGATCTGAAACTGCTGGTGTGACCTCTTAGGTAGCTGACGGTAGACCTCCATATTCATTTGCGCCTCCACGTCCAACCTGACCACCCGCCAGTCAGCAGTCCGTGGGTCTGAAGCAGTACTGTGCTGTCCAGGACTATGAAGAGTGCTTGGCTGCAACTCCCAAACAGCGCATTGTGTGGTCGGAGAAATTAAGGATTGCCCTGCTGCATTCTGATGGCTGGTATTAAGCTGTGAGCAGTGACTGCCAAGCCTTTTTAGAAGGGCAGCTTGCCCCGCGATTGTCTTCACACAGAGCCCATCACTGCAGCCTGACAACATCCGCAGGGATGCCCCGTGCCTCTATTAATGCAGTTATGTGTTTAACATTCACCTCTGTGGCTCAGAGGACTTGTTTTCTTCGCCTCTGTTTGTGAGTGTGTGTGTGTGTTTTCATGTCTAGTGTTTGTGTGTGTGTGTGTGTGTGTCTGTCTGCATGCACGTCTGCCTGTGGAACTATTCAGATAGGTCTGTCTTTGCTGCAGGGGGCTGCTTAAGCCGAACGCTAAACAGGGATTGGTAGAGGCCTGACGGCTTGTGTGTCTCTGTGTGTGTGTGTGTTTGTGTGTGTGTGTGTGTGTGTGTGTGTGTGTGTGTGTGTGTGTGTGTGTGTGTGTGTTTGTGTTTGTGTGCGCATTCTGTGTGTGCACTTATTGCTTTTTGTGTGTGTGTGTGTGTGTGTGTGTGTGTGTGTGTGTGTGTGTGTGTGTGCGCGCAAGCAAGCAAGCAAATATATGTATGTGTGCCTCTGTGTCTAGGTATGTCCATAAGTACTTTTGTGTGTGTGTGAGACTGTGTGTTTGTGTGTGTGTTGTGATTTTGCACGGGTGTGTGTGTCTGTGTCTTTGTGTGTGGGTGGGTGAGAAAGATGACTGCAGCTCCCCGCACCTCCTCCTCCTCCTCCCCCTCCCCGGAGAGTCATTGGGCCTCTCTTCCTGCCTCTAATCCCGCCTGTCCGAGGGAGATAGAGAGGAGCCGGCCGCCGTGCGCTCTGCAGGCAGCCCCGCAGCACAATCAACGGCCCCCCTTTCACGCACACTTACTGGGGCTCCGCGCTTGTTCAACAAGGCCACATGCAGCAGGAGGGATCAGTTTAATACAGGGCCTGCCTGGAATGGAAAGAGCCCCAAATAAATAAGCAGCGACTGCAGCGAAAGCTTGTGGTCTGAGGAGGGGGAGAAAGAAGAAAAACTAATAAATAATAAAAACGAGTGGCAGACTTCCAGTGTGTGCACTAGCACACTCAAGCCTTGTGCTCTCGTCTCCTTCTCGACATGGGTGTCTTTCTGCTGTGAGGGGATGTGTTTGTGTGTCGCATCAGGTGGAGCCACCACAGACACCCCGCCACACCGCACACACACATACAAAGTAACACAACCACACACACACACACACACACACACACACACACACACACACATACACACACACACACACACACACACACACACACACACACACACACACACACACACAGATGCACGCACCTCCCATCAGGGTGTTATTTCAATAAATCACGGCTGCCACCGGCGCGCTACATTAATTCCCCAGGCCTGCGGGCTTGATGTGGTGGCAGGGGCGATCTGCATGAGGTGCTAAGTGATCGTGGGGATCCCTGGTGTGAGAACACAGACCTCCCACAGACCTCCCACAGACCTCCCACAGACCTCCCACAGACCTCCCACAGACCTCCCACAGACCTCCCACCGCCTCCACTAGACACCCAACGCAGCTCACAGGCCACACCAGGAGCCTGACATCTCTCTCTCTCTCTCTCTCTCTGTCTGTCCCTCTCGCTCTCTCTCTCTCTCACACTCACATACACATACACACACACATACAAATACACACATGATGGCCATAACTTAATCAGCAGAGAAGTCCGAATGTGTCCTAGCCCTCTCAAACATATACACATTCACTGACTGCATGCTTGCATGCTTGAACTACCTCAATATACTGTCTGCCTAGGGAAACTCAAATGTTTTGAAAGTTCCTTTTTTTTGCTCTGTACCCCTTGAATTACAAAGACTATAGTTTGCTGTTTGCATGGATTTGTTAAGGCATGAAATGGGCTCTGGCTACAGCTTTTGTGTCCCAAACATGGTGGAGTAAGAAGATTCGAAGAGATACAGACATTATCAGTAATGACTCCATTTCATGGTTTATGAGTCTGTAAGATGCTACTTGTCGGAGGGGGGCCTCTTTTTTTTGTGATTGCGCCGTCTCCCAAATTTTCACTGCCTCTCTCTCTATCATTCTTTCTCATATCATTCTTTCTCTTTCTTCACGTCTTTATCTTTCATTCTTTTCAGAAAGTGTAACGCCACATTGGCACCAGTGTCACCACCTCCTCTCCAGCCATGATTATGGAGTAGCCACAGACACCCCCCACCCCCACACACACACACACACACACACCATATAACAGGTGCCTGAGGAGAGCTAGGTGAGCGAAGGAGAGAGCGAGGGAGGTTGACATTGGTATGCACAGGCAAAGGCGGTAGAACTCGGCACACAGCTCACCGCTGGGCAGATTATATCCCTCTTTCGCCTCACAGTAGGGCCCAGGCCTCTGCAAATGGAGCATTTGGGAGTGAGTGCCGTGCCACGAATGACAGAGCAATGCTCCTCCTTGTGCACCCGCACACACACACACACACACTCACACTCACACTCACACTCACACACACACACACATACACACACACTCACACCTAGTCTTAGGATAGTATCAGGCCCAACCCATCCGTGGAGAAAAGGAGAGGTGACTGTATAAGATGGAGATGTGGGAGTGTTGCTGATCAGTCTGTAAAAAAGGTATGATCGTCATTGACCACTGATAAGGCATCTCAAAAGGACAGCAGAGAGACAGGCGTGTGTGTGGGACAGACACATAAGGCTATATAGGCACAGAGGGCAGAGAGAGAGACACACAGGATGGAGAGATTCAGAGAAAGAGAGGGTGAAAGTGAAATGAAAGACGCATTAGTTATGTTTCATTAGTTTGTTGCAGCAGAGTGGCCCACACTGCTGTGGCCTTTTTCCTTCACAGGAGTTCCAGAGTCTGTTGACATTGCCCAGATGTACCAAGGGCGTGATGCTGTACTGACATACATAACAATGAAATTCAATCAGGTTGTGTGAATGTGTTTGTGTGTGTGTGTGTGTGTGTGTGTGTGTGTGTGTGTGTGTGTGTGTGTGTGTGTGTGTGTGTGTGTGTGCATGCATGCATGTGTGGTTTTGTGACTCTCTCCCTGAGTCTCTGTGTGTGTGTGTTTGTGTGTGTGTGTGTGTGTGTGTTTGTGTCTGAGAGAGTTTCTAATACACAGAGGAATTTGAGATTGGAAAAGAGCCGGTGCTGTTTTGACAGCGAGCCACCTGCCTCCTACCTGGATAGCTGGCTACCAGCCGTCACTTTGTCTCTCCAGAATTTCCGACTCATTGTCGTGGTTGAAAATGCACAAGTGATTTTCCGACGCCTCCCATCTTAATGTCTTAATTGTGCCAGCTCCGACATGTCTGCCTAGCCTAACACCTCAGCATGTGTCCTTCCATTCTGACAACAGTTTCTCTCCCACTTCATCTTTTCTTTTTTTCTGGATTAGAGCATCGGCCATTAAACTGTGACTGGCTTTGACGGTAATCAGAAAAGGAAGGCTGTCTTAATTAATACCCATGTATCCAGCAAACTAATCTCTCTGCGTGCTAAAGTCTGTCCTTCCCATTAAGTAGGACTCACTTTATCGGCTAATCAAATTAGTCATTTAACACTCTAAGGTCCAAGGCCTTTTAGACTTTTCTAAGTTGTCTGACATGCCTTGATGTTTTTGTACATTTTGCTTAACTAAAAACATTGATGCACAAATGGAATATATGATTCTATTCTAGAAGACCTCAGCAATAATATTAGAAAAGGGTTCAATGTTTCCGTGGTTGTTCTTTTGATGTCTCTAAGACGAAAACTCAAAAATAAAAATATCCCGGACGAGGGATATAGACCTTTTAGTGTTAATTGTGACTTTCCCTTGATGTATCACGGCAGAAAGTTGGAAGAGGGGAGAGTGTTTGCCGGAGGGAAGGAGGGTGTTCACAGAGACGCAGGAGTGGGGTGGGGTGTCACTGCAGTATGAATTTCATTAGGGGCGTTTTAAGGATTTAATTTCATTTTTGATCTTTTTTTTTATTGGATCTTTTTATGAGTGCAGATGTAAAGGCCCAGTGTGGGATGCAGAGGTGGAGGGTGAGCTCAGGCCCAGTCTAAGACTCAGACTCAGACTCAGACTCAGGCTCAGGCTCAGGCTCAGGCTCAGGCTCAGGCTCAGGCTCAGGCTCAGGCTCAGGCTCAGGCTCAGGCTCAGGCTCAGCCCTGCCCTGTCCTGCCCTGCCCTGCCCTGCCCTGCCCTGCCCTGCCCTGCCCTGCCCTGCCCTGCCCTGC
The DNA here is from genome assembly GCF_963457725.1 of Sprattus sprattus. NCBI lineage: Eukaryota > Metazoa > Chordata > Actinopteri > Clupeiformes > Clupeidae > Sprattus > Sprattus sprattus. The sequence continues at coordinate 10,497,758 of NC_137916.1, read as the reverse complement.
CCTGCCCTGCCCTGCCCTGCCCTGCCCTGCCCCGCTCATCTTAGGGCTCTGCGGGTTAGCAGCCTGGGGTGGAGGCTCCACACAACAACATAACACCAACCTGGTTGCTGCCAACAGGGAGCAGAGGGTGTTTTTGTGGTAACCAGAGTGACAGACACCAGCCAGGTTTATGTGTGTGTGTTTGTGTCTGTTTGCGTATGTGTGAGAGAGAGAGACATCTGTTAGATTGTGTGTGTGTGTGTGTGTGTGTATGTGTGACATCTGTTTCATTGCGTGTGTGTGTGTGTGTGTGTGTGTGTGTGTGTGTGTGTGTGTGTGTGTGTGTGTGTGTGTGTGTGTATGTGTGTGATGGGGTCTCCCCATCACTTGCCCGAGCACCACTGATGAATCATTTGTCTGGCTTATGGATTTTCACTGTCTGCCCTCTGGAATTGGCTGCGATGGAGACAGACAGAGGGCAGCTCAGGTAAAGCGACCACAGGGGAACAGACTGAGAGAAGCACCCGAGGCCACTCAGGGTCCGGTGGGCCACGAGCAGCCCCCAACTCACACACCTCAACGACCCTCACCTCACCAAACACCTTCCAAACCCCTCACCGACGTCCCAGCCTCCCCCCTCTCACGCCTCAGACATACAGCTGAACACACATGCACGCACGACACTGCAGAGACAGGTCAATACAAAAAGCCCAGAAGAAAAGAAACAGTGCTGTGTGATTGAGCTGGAGCCCAAAGCTAGTCTGGGAGGAGGTGTGTGTGTGGTGGGCGGCTAGCTAACAGCACTCTCCACACAACCTAAATGGCCCCTTACTAACGCAGCTCCTGCCCAACATTACCTTTCTGCCTCCATCTCTATGTGGCGTCTTTCACTTCATTCAGCGGCGTACCCAGCTATCTGCCCACTTGAACCTGTTAAAAGCAAGCTGTGGCTGTTCAGCCACTTCTCTCTTGGTTTTTTCTACTTCGTTTCTTGTGTTGTACCGAACTTGTAAGTAGCCTCCGGAAAAAAAAAAGCTTTATCATAAACATCATTAAAGCACTCGTGGCTGTTCGGATTTCTGGTCAGCACAGGTGACCTCTCACCCTCAGACTGTGTGCTTGAACCTCGCAGGGACCACCCACCATATTATGGGATCACGGCACGGTTTGCGTTGGTGGTGTAGCGAGCGCATTAGGATCCGTTACTGTTGGTGAGCTCCTCATCCCAGGCTCCGCTCCGGCAGTGGAGGAGGACTAAGCTGAAGCCCACTAGAGGTTTGAGATGTGGGGCGAGCACTTACTGGAGGCATGTGCCTGGATGAGGCGTCTGTACGTCGTGTTATGTTTACGCTCCGTGCCGCTCAAGTGTTGGCTGTGTGGGCTGCGTGTATTTTTATCCGTGGTGGCATGAAAATTGAGGCCTCCCCACACACGCACTCACACACACACACACACACACACACACACACACATGCACGCACGCACGCATAACATATATGCACACCACACACGCACACAGACCTCACACGAGTCACATATTACTTTGAACTATCAGCTTCATCCTTTGACTTCATGTGCTCTTGCAAGGAGGGATATAAGTCTGAACTGGATACTTATACAAATACTTTGGAGGTTTCAACTTACCCCTTTTCTATTTTTTCTCTTCACTTTTGGGGAGACTGATGAGAATTTTCTGGGCTGTGTACATGCGTGTGTCTGTCTCGCTCTCCCTTGAAGATAATCCGTGGAAACGAGAAAAACTGAAAACTCCTTCCAGCGGTGTTTGTTACCATTCACTCACTGATTTGTCTGCATGTGTGCGATAGCCCGCTGTGTGTGTGTGTGTGTGCGTGTCTTCATTTAGTTTTCCCCTCGGAGACCTTAGCCTTTATACCAAGCCTGTAACACACCGCTCCTAGCTCAGAGGTTGCTGCAAAAGTTAATTAAACATTTAAGGGCAGAGAGTTGGCCTCTAATAGAGACACAAAACATTAACCTCGTCCCTCACTTTATGTGTCTATTTCCCTTCAGGCAACTGTCTATTGCCTCGTCTATCCTTCCATCGTTCTAACAGTCCATATGTCCATCCTTCCATCCATCACTCCGCTCACTCTCTCTCTCTCTCAATCTATCTATCTATCTATCTATCTATCTATCTATCTATCTATCTATCTATCTATCTATCTATCTATCTATCTATCTATCTATTGGCCGAATGATCGATCAGTCTACTTTCAGATGACATGTTTGTAGTTCTGTTAAAGTGTATGGAGAAGAGGGAGGAATGGGGCTCCTGTAGTGTTGGGTACAGTGGGCACAGAGTTGTGTGCCAGCGTGTGGAACTGTGGCTTCCTGTGATGACAGGAAAGAATTCACTCAGCATGGACACTCCACAGGGGGTTGGGTGGGGGGGTGGTGGGGGGGGGGGTGTACGGAGGGCGGCGGGAGGAGACAAAGTAATGGGACCAGCCATCTGAAGAGACAGAAGCTACATTAATAGAGGCATATGCCTGGAACAGAACGAGACAGGGTTTATAGTTTTTCTCAGTCGCTTTGATACATTTCTCGAGTCATCCTTAACATTTTCAAAACAGTAAGTGCATTTCTCGAAACAGTTTGTACAGCTTAGTGCT
>NC_137916.1:10485146-10490146 GCF_963457725.1 Sprattus sprattus | reverse complement strand
TTGCTAGTTGCTAGTTGCCTCCAGCCAAGTACTGTACTCCAGCAGTGCACAGATCCATACCACTGGTTTTAATGACAGACTCTGGGCGATGGTAATGCTTGGTATGCTGTATATAGATCCATACCGCTGGGTGCTATGGCCGAATGGCCGAGGGGCAAACTCGGTATCATATATCCATTGCAGGTCACTTACATGAAGCTTTTTCTATATTAATAGCCTTTTCCAGTTGCCTCTTCCTCTTGTCCTTTCACTGATTTCGTCCTTAAAGAAAGTCAGAGCTGGTGGAGCTCCTGCCTTATTTTGTAATTCACAACTTTGTTTTGTGGTTTGTAAGTCACCCCATTTCCACTCCCACTCAATCTCATTTCACCCCATCCCCCTTTCTTTTTTTCTTTCATTCTTTCTTTCTATCTCTCTCTCTCTGTCGCTCGGCACATGTGCCATTACCTAATATGCCAGCGGTCTCATTCGGCATCACTCACCAGCACTTATCACGTAGCAGACGCCGCGCAGCCCTCTCCCAAACGCCCGCTCATAAAGATAAAAATCACATTTCACCGGATGGCGCACGGCCTGACAGTGATATATGCAGTGTGCTTCCTGCCACCTCATTGAGAATGGGACTGAGTTCTGGGTGGCTAAATCAATTTGCGCAAAGGCCAGCTTCTGCAGCCATTGGTTTTGGTGATATGATCTCGCTTGTCTGCTTTTTTTTCCTTGTCCTCTTTTAGAGGTCAGTGGGGAGAAAAAAAGACAAGGGCGAAGAACGTGGTGATTCTTTTTTTCCCTCCATTCTTTAGAAACTGATCTGCCACTAGAGGGAAGGCTAGATAGAGGCAGTTGAAGTGGATGCTGGTCAGCAGTGCAAAACAAACATCATCAGCATTGTGCCAGGGAACTAATCCTCTCGTACACGTGCTAAGTGGTGGCAGGTTTAGTAGGAGGAGGGGAACATAAGGAGGTAGGACAGGAACCATGAGGTCTGTGAGGAACCATTTGAGAGAGAACACTTCTTTTTACACATATAGTGTATGTTTTCTTATATAGTTTATTGCAATGGTGTAAGGAGTGGTCTTTAGTCCTGGTGACAGTTTCATTAGGTTTGCAAACAGATAAAAGGTGTTTCACCTGATGCCTTTTTGCTGATTGTGAGTAAAAATGAAGTTTGTCCTCATGTGAACCTTCAACGGGTTCACTTCAGGCCAGGCAACCTCCCCCCACCTCACACCCACCAGCAGACCAGCAGTGAAGAGCCTGTCCCTCTGCCTTACCTTCTGCTCGTCCTGCAGGCTGCTGTCCCATGCATCCAGTGCTGAACTGGTGCACTAGCTGCTTCCACTGTGCTGTTGGCAAGTGGCGAGTCGCTTCAGTACTGTAGGCCGCTCGTGCCCGTCCTGCTCTTGGCAGAGGCGGATGATGTGTGTCCCAGAACCTCTCAGTGGCATTGTTTGATGGTAGGCAGAGAAAAGAACTGGGAAATCCCCCCTCACAACCCCCCACTCCCCCCCCCACCCCATCCCACCCCCCTTGCATTGGAGCCCAGTCTTTTATCTATGCCAGGCTTTCATTCCCCCATATTGCTTGCCGCAAAGGATCGTGGGATTGAGAGAATCGTTGTTAATTAAGCCTCGTTTTTAGCTTGTTTGAGATTTGGAGAAACAAAGACCAAATGCAGTTCCAGACCTAGTGAATAGATAGAGGTGTCCGCAAGGACCTCTCTTTTCTACCTCTCACACTCTCTCATTCCTTTCTTTCTTACTCTCTCTTCACAACCCATGTCTTCTCCCTCATCTTTCTCTTTTCCTCTCTCTTTCCTTCCCCTCTTCTCTTTCTGCCGTAGCATGGCAGCAGTGGGAGAGAGGGAGAAGGCTGGACTGGAGCTGAGGAGTCGCCTGTTTGAACATCTCAGCACTGGTGTCTGCAAAATCGGAGTGTGTGTCTTCAGGGAAGGCTTTGAAATCTCATCTACTCCAGCCCTTTTAACTTGTCAGTGGGGAAGTGTGTGTGTGTGTGTGTGTCTATGCGCTTGACTGTGGGACTGTGTGTGTGTGTGTGTGTGTGTCTGCTCTTGCAAATGGGTGTCCGACCCCACTGTCTTCACTCACACTCTGATACTCACACATTTTCTGCCTCGCCCTCACACACCCGCACACATAGAGGCCACAGTCACACAAGCCAGTCAGCAAAGCAGCTGCTTTTTGTCAGATAGTTTAATGTGAAATTGCTTTTCTTTCTAATTTCGCCCTGCATACATGGGTCGTTGCAGACTGTAGCAGTATTGTTGTTCTTTCAAAGGAGTCCTTGGCTGAGAAGTAGGGGGATATTGGAGGGGTTGAGGAGCTTATGTCTCCCCAGGCTACCCCAAACATCACCCCACCCCTGGATGGTCGCTCCCTGCTTCTCTCGCTCTCTCGTTCTCATCGTCTTTCTCTCTCTCTCTCTCTCTCTCTCTCTCTCTTTCTCTGGCTTTTCATGCGTGCCCGTGGGTGGGCGCAGGCTTTCGGCGGCGGCGTGATTACTCAACGCATTATCACAGCCTCAAATTAATTTGTCCCTTGACCGCGTGGCAAAGCCAGGAGACTGTGATGGCCTCATCAAAGGCTTAGTTCTTCCTCTTTTGTAGCGGACGAGTTCGGGGGCGAGGAGACTTTCTCATTCCCCCCTGTGTGACTCTGTCACACACCCTTTCGCACACAGCACACTTGGATAAGAATATTTTTTTTTCAGTGTCATATTTAGAGTTTATATGTTTATATACTGTCATAGAGTTTTTTAGTGTTGTTTTCTATACTGCAATGTGTCGGCTGATTATCGCAGCTCTCTGCCTATGGGAATATGTATGTTGTGTATTTCTGACATAGAGAGCAGAAAAGGGGGGGGGGGGGGGGGGGGTCTTGTTTTTGTCGCTTTGAGCGGCAAAATGACCCTGACTTTTCAAGCATCAGCTTAGACAATTGCAGGTCCCTTTTCACATCTTTTGTGTCAGTTGGCAAGTTAAAGTCCTCAAGTTCCCAAGCACCGGCAGTTCTCAAGCACCGTCTTCAACAAAAGATGTAGAGAGGAAGTAGGCCAAGGAAATGGCAGACCATCTGGCCACAATACAGATGAACAGCTCACCTTGCTGTATATCTTGTGTCATGGCCACCTTTTATTCGAGATTCCTCTATAGCCAGTGCCCTTGGAAAAAGGTTTGTCCAATGAATGGCATTAAAGTGCTTGTGTTGTAAAGCATTTAGGTCCTTTTCACAGAGTTTGTATATTGCTTGGAAAATCAGCAGAAGTATTTTCCAAAGATCTTGCACCCCCATGCACACACCATAACGCACACATAAACACACGCACCGAAACACACCTTCGTCATCCAGTATAGTAACCTTGTCCTAATTGAATCCCAAAGCAGCTTGCTGTGCCTTTCCTCCTACATCAGCAAATATTGAAACAAGCTCCGGTCCCTAAGTATTAGTGTAAAGGACTGAAGGCTGAGAGGACGTCCGAACCTAAGAGAAAACAGTTGCGTTTCGATCCCTGCCATTTGTCCCCCGTGCCCTCTTCAATCCTCATCACCTTTAAAACTTCTGTTTGCTTGATTCCTCTGAGGACAAAATAAGGGCATCATCTATCCCCTGTGACACCTCCCTCAATATAGACTGATAATGCCCACCGCCTCGCTCCTAATGCTCTCTACACACCAGAGACTCACACACACGTCACCAACACACGTGCCTACACACACACACACACCTAAACACACACACACACACACACACACACACACACACCTAAACACACACACACACACACACACAAACACACCTAAACACACACACACACACAAACACACCTAAACACACACACACACACACACACACACACACACACACACACACGTACAGATAGAGACACACAAACACACACACAGATACAGACAGAGACACACACATACACACACACACACACACACACACACACACAACCCTGCACCTCTTCACCACTCTGACAGCCCAGCCTACTGCATGTATCATAATGAGAGGATCTGAACTCCATCAATTACCACCGGTGCACCATGAGCTCGTGTCTGAAGTTCAGCTCGGCTTCTGGGGGAGAGGATGAAAGACTTCACTCGCTTGCAAAAAAAAAAAAAGAAAGAACGAAAAAAAAAAAACCTTAAAAAAAAAAGCTCCAGTGGAGTGACAGTTTGCCTTTGAGCAGCGAGGAAAAAGAAGAAAGGGTGGAAAAAGAAGATGGAGTCATGCTGGGGAGACATCAGCCGTGTCTGCGCCATCCCACACTCCCGTGCTGTAACCTCGCCGCTGTTTACCGATCTGGAAACGGCGCCACTGCAAGGCCTCGCCTTTTGAGGTTTTGCCTTTGCGAGTGAAGTCGCCTAAGAAATGATTTAATTAGTCTTTGTGCAAGAGACTGGAGCAATTATGCCTGTGTGGCGTATCTATTAATTACATCTGACCTCAAGGCTCTCTCTAGTTCTGTGAAAGATAGGAGGCTGGTCTTCCTTTTTCTTCTCAACTGTTTATATATTAAGCTGGCAGTCGGCCATAGTGGTGATCGCTGCGTTCTTATCTCAGACAAAGAAACATTTAAATAATATCATAATTTATTCCAGGATTTGAAAGTGAAAGCAGATGAGAAAAAGAATGAAATAATAATAAAAAAAAGATTCTTCAGTGTTCTCCTGCTCTACGCCAGCGAGACTTGCGTTGTGTTAACATTGGACTCGCGCCCAGAGATAGGCTGAGCACACCCGCGGATATCCCATGATCCTCTCCTGGCTTATCCTCTTAACCCCTGGCTTTGCCACTGTTGCCAGTGGTTACCCCCGTGCCCCGGTCCCTATGTTCAGTGATGTAGCCCTAATTAATAACGGATGTGGCAAGTGCTCCCAAGCCCATGGTGAGTCCCTGTCTGAGCTCACTGTGCATGCTGATGGAGACGGGATAAGAGTGGCAGAAGGCAGAAAGGAGACCCGGATGGCAGCTGATCCG
>NC_137916.1:10462646-10480146 GCF_963457725.1 Sprattus sprattus | reverse complement strand
TATGTTGCATATATAAATTATACAAAATAACAGTAAAATACCTTTTTGCAGTTCTATCAGTCCCATATGAACATTTATATGCTCACACGAGAACCACCATGCAACAACCAATCAGACCAGGACAACATCAATATGCTGTTCCATCAGTATTAACACACCATGCCAGTTGTAATCTTGTCAGACCAAGGTAGCTTCCCTATAGTGATTTGAGCAGGCACAGAATAGAGGGCCATTGTTGTTGAGGATGAGACTTGGCCAAACATAAAAAATAGCAAATTGAGACATACTGTATTCGCATCGAGCCAGCATTATGTGGAATATCTCAGAAGTGAGATTTTTTTTCTGCAGCTTGATGGTGGGCCTCAAGGATCTGTGCTTAGACCTCTGTTATTCACCATTCAATGGTGAGGGTGTTATTTTTGTGTTGCAATGTTTCTGGGGGTGTTATTTTAGTGTTTCTAGGACAAGTTTTAAGCAGCTGGTGCCATAGGCGACCCCATGAGTGTTAACAGAGTTTGAATTTGAATGTGCAAGTACATTTCAACACATAATCATTATCTTTTTAGCGTCAATCTGCCTTCATAGAAAATCAATCTGGAGCAATGCCTCTCTATCAGACAAGTTTCATATGCAAAAACAATGGGATAAGTGATCTTTGTGTCTGATTCTTGGGACATTTTCCAGCTTCTCCTATCTTTTATTACATTACTCTGATAAATGGTGCCACCTAGACATGAGTTTATTTAAGATTAATATGGTGTGGAATAATTATATGAGGCATTAGACATAATTACATTATATACCTTCATATTTTTTAAATAAATTCAACATCTAGCATCTGGGAAAGTTTCATGAGTAAGAATCACTGTGCTTTGTTTCTTTGTCTCTCCTCTCTCATCTGGCTCTCCCAGACTTGCTCTCCGTCTCCAATGGCGTGACCTTTGGGACTGTCTTGTCCAGTCCACCAGCAGTTAGAGACGGATGTCACTTTAGTCCTTATGTCCTGACAGAGATTCTGTCAGTGTCTCTCTTGATCTCTCCATCTCTCTCAGGAGAACACACACACCATACGCACACACACACACACACACACACACACACACACACACACACACACAAGCACTCACACCAAACACACATATACACGCACACACACACACACACGCACACGCACACGCACACGCACACGCACACGCACACACACACACCGATACGTAGTACATCAGAACAAGGCCCATCTATTGTTCTCTGCACGCGAGTCTGAGGGCTACTGAGGGTAAGCGAACAGAGCACATTGTGAGATGGATCGCGGCGTTGCTCTCGTCGCGTCGGCCCGGTCGGCGCTGAGAGAAGAAAGCCCGTGACTCACGCTCAAGGCTGCGCAGATCAGCGACTCTAATGGAATCTGTCTCCGTGCCGAGAGTGCATGTTTTGGGCAAATCAATCATTTCCTCCAAGAGCTCGTCGTGTTGTGCCAGCGCGCAAGCTTCTGAATGACACTGAAGCGTCTTGCCTCTCCCTGGCGTTCATTTCACACATGCTTCTGTGGGTGTGCTTGCGTGTGCATGCGTGTACGTGTGTTTGTGCGTGTTTGTGTGTGTGTGGGTAAGTGTGTGTGTGTGTGTGAACGCATGTCTGTTTGTGTGTGTTTCTGAGAGAGAAAATTATAGACAGAGAGGGAACAAGAGACTGTGGCAGCACAGAGAATACTGCTAAATCTTACCTAAGGGAGCATAATTTCATCATTGTCTGATTGGGAGAGGGAGTGAAGTTACGAGAGGGGAGAATCAAAAGCATTGCAAACTCATTTCATGCTAATGATATTTTCAGTTCTTTCTTGAAAAACAATCTCTTCTTTTATTGTTTTTCATGTTGTTTTGTTGTTGTTGTCTTCCTCTCTCAGCTCCCATAAAGAAGTGTTGGTAATAAGACGGCCTGGAATGGTGCTGCCATGTCATTTTGATGAATGATTACGGTGCAATTTCACACTTATTTGCATGGATGTCTTTAACACCCTCCCAGAACTAATAGATTGCTCAGGCCATATGAACTGCGCCAATGCAAATTAGGAGCAGACACTTGTCCAATCATGAGCATTGTCATGGTTTTTCAGGGGGCGACCCCTCATGGGAATCTTGGGAATAACCTATATTCCAGTCCAGTATTGTTTTTGTTGATTTTTCAAGCCAACTGCCAGAGAGTTGATGAAACAAAATTATGGCATGGAAAAAACTGTTTACCAGGGGAAGAAAAGCAATGAACATATTAGAAAAGAAACAAGGAAATGCTCTCATATTCCAAGAGTGAGTTGCAAAAGCCTCAACAGCGCTGTGTGATCTACAGGTGCTGGTTTCATTGATACGGCATCAACTCATGTTCATACAGTCATTGATATTTACATATTTACATGCTTTTTTTTATATAGTAACTCATCTCTCTCTTCCATGCATGTGTCTTTGTGCATAAATGTAAAATTAGCATAGACACAGGAGGACAGAGAACTATTATTGAAACCATACCTCCCATTTTGGCTCTAATACACCCCCCTTGCACACTCGGCACGTAGCTGTCATAATTTTACTTTATAGCGTCCTCTGACATGAATCGCAAGCAAAGATTGCTTTTGTCATTGTTTTATTTGCTACTTAATGAGTTCAGCAGATGAACTTTTAGTCATTTTATGAGGTGGATAAGGTATTGGAGAGCTGATGGGGGTTGTGCTCTCACCAGTGCTGTCAGTCAGTAAGTGCTGCTTAGTGTTATTAATATTCATGAATGAATTTCCAGCCTCTCAAACAGCCTGTGCATTTCAAAGAGATGGAGAGAGAGGTGTGGAAAGTCCCTTTATATATATATCATTATTTTTTTACACTCACATTTACTCGTATTCTGATAATTAAAGTAGACCAAAATGATGTGTGAGAACCTGGATGAATGTTTTTTTTACTCATATATGTTTACTGATGCCCAGTCCTGTTTGGCCTGATGCTTATCTTCTTCTGTCTTCCTGTGCATCTCCAATTGTCTTTCCCCACTTCCATGAGGCGCCTGGCACTAATGCCAGCGAGGTTTAAATTGGCGCTAAAACACATTAGTGCTCGCCACAGGATTAGCTGCTATAAATGGAGTTGCGGCTGTTTGCCTAGAGCGCTAACAACCAGTGACATTAACAAAAGAAGTGAAGTCCACAGAGCAACAAAGCACAATGTCAGGAAGAGAGGCTGCTGCTACACAGGAGGGAATAAAAACACCCTGCTGACAGTAAGCACCACAGTAGGTACCACTGCTGTGGGTACATGTGTTTGTCTATATGTGTGGTGTATTGAGTGTGTGTGTGTGTGTGTGTGTGTGTGTGTGTGTGTGTGTGTGTTTGTGTTTTCATGAGGGCAGTATGTTCATGAAAATATGAACATCTCAAATCTCCATGGATATCTCAAATCATCCAAGACAGTGTGTGTGTGTGTGTGTGTGTGTGTGTGTGTGTGTGTGTGTGTGTGTGCGTGTGTGTGTGTGTGACATACAGTATCCTATAAGCCTCTGTCACTCCTCATAAGCTGCTGTTTGCTCCCTGAATGCCAGCATGTTTCTCTCTTTATCTCACATTGGGTTGAACCTCCTTCTCTCAGCACTCTTCCCATCTTCCCTCTTTCATTCTCTCTTTTCACCGATGCTTTTAATTCTTACTCCCCCCCCTTCCCTCATTTTCCAATTCTCTTTTCTCAATCTCTTCATTATTCAAACTCTCTCCATTCCTCTGTCATCTTCATTCTCTCTCTCTCCCCTTTCCCTTTCTCAAGTTCAGATTTATCTGTGCTCTCTCTCGCTTTCACTCTCTATCTCTCTCGCTTTTACTCTCTCTCTCCTCCTCCCTCTCTCTCTCCCTCTCTCTCTCTCTGTCTCTCTCCCTCTCCATCTCCAGTGATGAGTGACAGATGGTAGCCATTAGTGTATATTCCATGCATCTGTTGCGCGGCGCTAATTTATCTCATTAGGCGTATTGGGGATGGGGGTGTGAGCGGGCCGGCATTTCATTACGCCTGTAAAACAGCGTGAGCGCGCCGGGCCGGGGGAGGAAGGCGTGGGCGGCCAAGCAAACGCGGAGGGGGTGTGTGTGTGGGTGGAGGGGTAGCGGGGGGTGGGGGCAGGTGTTGGGGGGGAGGGGGGAGTAGGAGCGGACGCAGACGTGCCCATCAGCACGCCTGCCCACCTGGGTCACGCCGTACGCAATTAGACGCCTTTGCGCCAGCACAGTCCTTACACTGCGTGTTCTCGAGCCGATGCTGTTCACCTCGCTTCCATTCATGGAACACCCATGCATGTTTACACACGTACCAGTACAGATATGTAGATGCTCACATATACATGCCCATGTCGGCACACATCAACACACGCATAGCACACACACCAAGGCTTGTGCTGTAAATACATTATGTGACAATTCCGAACCAAAGACACAGGTATACACCTCGGCATATGTTCACACACGCACAAACACACATGTGTCCTAAAATGTGTCTGCGTGCACATCTGCGAAGACACCTCACATTCCATCATTTCTGGTTAGTTACAGGAAATGAGTCACAAACTAATTTTGCAGACAACTGTATCTATGAATAGAAACAGCACTGATGTACCAAATGAAGTAGATTGGTGTTGGATCCAGCACGCCACCACCCCACCCCACCCCCACCCACCCGCCGCCCCCCACGCCTCTCTCTCTCCGGTGTGTACTGAGACGAAGCCCAGAGGAGCTCCTTAAAAAATCAGGGCAGTCAAGAACTGAGAGCCAACTGCTTTCTCCTGTCTTTCAAGTACAGTAGAGTGGTTTATTTTCTATTCAACACAGCACAGCACAGTGGATTAGCAGGGGCCTGTTTTCTGCAGACCAGCCTCTTTTAAAAAGTGCCCACAAACGTCTGTTTCAGCACATATTCATGAAGAAAGGAATGCTTTAAAGAGATTGGGCTTCTTTGCCTATATTGACCTGGTAGGGTGTCTGCATCCCATCTTCCTTTTCTTCATCTTTTCTTTTGTGTGGGGGGGGGGGGTATCACTAAGCCCGAGGGTAGGATTTGGTCTGCCTTGGGAAAAGATTGTGAAAATATTTCTTCACACAAAAGTGAAATAAAGCCCACCTGGTGACCTGGGCGCATCACTGTGGAACAGATGACCAAATTGTGACCTGTGGCCATTGAGAGGATCCGGAGCTAAACACTCAGAGACTGAACTCTGAGAGAACTAACAATTGGCCGGGTCGAGGGGAGTGGCGGGGAGATGACACGGTTTTTATGAGCCTGAAAAAGTGATTGTGTGTGCAGCGTCTCTCTCTTTCTCTCTCTCTCTCTCTCTCTCTCTCTCTCTCTCTCTCTCCCCCTTTCATGCACTCTCTCTAGCTGTCTTTCCATGTGAATATGTGTTCATACATGTGTTTTTCTCTTGCTAGCCAAAAAAGCAACATTATATTCACCTCTCCTGTATTTCATAGCAGTTCTCTCTCTCTATAGACATCTACAGTATTTCTATCTCTTGTCTGCGCTTCTTCTGTGGGGGTGGAGAGGTGAGCGTTGTGTAGACAGGTGAAATGCATGAGTGCTGCTGCCGCCGTCGCTGGATTGTGGGGGCAAGTTTAAGTCATCATGTATACATGGTGATAAAACAGCGAGGGGCATGTCGGCCTGATGCCCTGATAAAGCTGAACCCTGCCATACATTAGACAGATACACATCTCAATCCCTTTATGTTCCCCCTCATGAATTGCTAAATGAAGACCTTTCTGGGATAAGAACAGAGAACTGCCTGGTGTTGGTTAAGGTTGTTTCCATGAATAGGCCAAAATGACACTTTTACGTTTTTATTTTGTACTGTATCTGTTTAGTTGCAGAACACCTGAAGTCATGATGATAAAGAAGCTAAGGATTGACAAACATAAATCGTTTCTTTACTTTGGATTCTCTGACTGTGACCTTGTGAATTACCAGTACATTAAATGTGTCTGAAAAAAAAAGGTTTTTTAGATGGCAGTAGTGTAATTATGAATTACATCAGTTAAAGACATGGTTTTGAACAGGGTTTTTTAAGATGGGGCATGTGTCCCCACGGGTCTCAATAACTGTATTGGCACACTTGACTAGATGCTTACACTTCATTTTCACATCAGCGTGAATCATTTAAGAAATAGAAAATAAGAAACTGAACCTGAGATAGAGCCACAGCGTGCTATCAGCCCTCTGTGACAGAGAAGTTATGTACCTAGCTGTTACTGTGACAGCATCTCAGTAAGTGTGTGTTGAAATGTTGGTAAGCAAACATACTTTTGTTTCCCGAGTGGTCCTATGCTCCTTTTCCCTTTATAGCCACTAGTAATTATACCTCTTCCATAGGGGGCTAGTTTACTTATTAGGTAGGCTACTACCCTGTTAGGCTAGGCTAGTGTACTGCCCAAGCTACACTGCAAGGTGATTTCAATCACACTGATTTTTTTTTATACCTCACCTTTAATTAAGCTCACCATCCAGTCTTAACATTACAATGGAGAACCCCTATGGAGAGCAGTTTATTTCTTTCCTAGCTAAAACCTGGCTGCCCTGAATTCATCAGCATGTTGAATTTTGAATTTCAGTGAGTGCAGGAGAGAGATAGACTCTCTACTTAGTGACAGGTATGAGGATCAGACTGCATCCAAATGCCCATTGTTAACATGCTTGCATCTGAACTCCCATAGGCAAACCAGGCTTGACTTTCAGAGTAACACAGCCCTAGAAAAGGAGGTAGAATTCCTCAAAACGACATATAGTACTTTCCATGAGGTACAGACAGCTAATAAGAAAGCCAAAGCTACTAAGAAGACCTACTGTACACTCAGCATCGTTAGATCTTTCCTCACATAAGGAGGAATTGACAATGCTTAGATCAGAATGACTTGTACCACCACAGTCATTCAGTCAATGTGGTTCTGGTTACTCTGATTCCCACTCCTCCCTTAATGAAAGGTTAACTCTTGCCACACACCGAAGATGGGAGCAATTCCCAACTGCACCTTAGTCCTTGGGAATGAAGCCAGTTCCTCAACCTCCACTGAAAGAAAGAGGTAACAGCTACCTGACCTCCCATCACTCTGAGAAAGACATTATGGAGATGTGTAGTTTATCCTGTAGAAGTTATTCTACTGCGCGTTCGTTACAGCCACAGATGCACGACACATTCATCTGTGCTCATCCTTCCAAAGGGGGTGCTAGAACCTTCCAGGACTGTTCGGCCTCCTCTCTGCACTACCACAAGAGTGATGACAGCTCTTCAGTCCCTGCCTCTCAACAACTGAGAGAAGTAGCACGTGATGCACATCTCTGTAGGCTCCTAACACTAGCTTAGTCTCGCCACTTCATGAAAGACCCCAAAGACTCCCTGTCTAGAAGTGCTTGAGCTTATAGCTAAGGACATTGAACATTTTGTTCAAAACAACTGTGCTCATGATGTTGAGGACTATCTTAGTGAGATAGAACATAACCTTATTTACCAAATGCAACCCAAAGGCTGGAAGTTCAACTTGTATGGAAGACCAGCTCTTAAGCTGTCCACAAGCTCATCATTCACAACCAACCAGTGTCAGAATCGACTACAAAGAGCGCTGTCGAGCACTTACAGAAGAATTCTCTTGCCCTGTTGCCGAGACCACATCAATGGTTGCAGCCCTCTGAATGAAACATTCCTGTCATGAACAGCCCGGGGACCTTTACAATTGTTTGAGGTGTGCACACTTCCAGGGCAAGAATGCACCTGGCTGAAAGAAAACTCAACCTTTGTTCTTGCCCAACCTGCATGCATGCACACATACTCACATTGTTCAAAGCAACCCCTCAGTGCACAAAATCAGCGGTAGAAGACCATATTCATAAATCATGGCCCAGAAACATGACCTGCCCACAGTTTTGTCAGATACATGACCAGAGCTTCTCTGACCATGATTCACAACATGATCATAATCCATTAGACAGTGACAGCGCCTCTGAATGTATTTCTATTGTCTGTCCAGAGTGTTACAGGCCTCGGCTAAGGATCTTACTTTTTTTCAATTGCACAGGCGAACTTCAGTTTGTTAGCAACAGCAGCAACCTCCATAATTCTGAGCTCAGTGATATCAAGACATCCGTTTTTGTTTGTGACATCCTATTTGTTTGTGAAAGCCTAAATTCTAATTGGACTCAAAACCCACTGTTCAACCTTGCACGTACCCTTGGACCAGCTCCTAGGTTGACCATTGCAGTAGAACACCCATCATAGCTTAGAACATCCCATGACCTTCCAAAGCTAGTCATACACTTCCCCTTCTCCAAGTTCAGGACATTATCACACTGACACAGCCATCAGGACTTTTAGGATTGTGTGCATGTGATGACATCCTTCTGCAATAGCACCTGCCTGAGGAACAGAATTGTTAAGTCTGCCAAGATAAGTATTACATCGAGTATTACATCGAGAAGTCAGTATTGTCTTCTGTTCCATTGAGTGATTTAACAAACATACTATTGGACACTCCTGAAATGGCTCAATCATTGTACAAGGCACCACTATCTCTGCTTATAACCCTAACAAATTGATATCACTAACATTTAACTAACCCTTGAATGAATAGATGACACGCTGGTGTGTTTGTTTTGATACTTTGTCACTGTTATTATCGTGATTTATTTGTGGTCTGTAAACCTGATGATTTGCTTAGCCAAGATAGATAGATGATAGATAGATGTTAACAAATGCCTCAAGTACTCAACCGCTCAGACGTTACAAACATGAATTGTCTAAAAATGAGCTCTGTCACCTATTGACTACTTACAGTATATTTGTGCTCTCAGGATCACACATTGAGTGGCATCCTGCACCTAAAGGATATAACCACGGGATGTTGGTACAATTGGAACTTCACAGATTAATTTGTTCATTTTGTGATTTAACTCTTACCTGAAAACATAAGCCATTACGTAACAGTTGCACCTCTCTTCCCATTCTTGTAACTATGCCCCTGACCTGGCCAAGAAAACCCATCTCCCCAATTGTTCTCTCTTGTCCAATTGTTGTGGAATCTTTTCATGGTTAGGCACTAGGTAGTTGACTTCATCACACCATATGTGAGTTGATGTTAGTTATCCTTTACACAGACGCAGGGCAAACTAATCATCCTCTCTTTGAGGAAACTCAAAGCTCCGGTCTGCTTCACACCTTTGTTCTGATCTCATGTTCGTAACCGTCCACATGCGAAGGCAGAACAGAGAAACACAAACACATTACATATTGTGTGTTTTACTTTTGATAATCTTGTAAATAAATGCTTCTGGTTACAGTGCTGGTCTTTAATGTTGCACAGGAGGGAATGCTGCCAACCTCTACTAGTCAGAACTCCAAAGACCTTCAACCTTACTTGCTATTAATCAGTTTAGTTAAGTTAATTATTAATCAGAGTTCCAAATTGACAGTAAAGTGGTTTTTGAGACTGATTTATGAGACTGATTTGTGACTGACCTTTTCTAGTTGATGCCTATCTAGTCAGGTGAGATCATCAATATTTCGCTGGGGCTTTTGTCAGGATAGAATCAGCATTATCTTGGTTGCCTTTGTGAAGAAATCATTAACATTAATGCACAATTGCAGCCACATTAATTTGGTGTCCATCCAGAGCTAATGTCCTTACGTTATTTTAGTAACCCCTGCATTAGAACAAAGCCATATATACTGTATATAGAGTTAAGTCACATGGTTCTTCAGCCATCTAGATACATAATTACATTGTGTTTTAGAAGGTGTTTTGATGCAAAAATGACAATTGTTACAGCGTGCAGAGTTAGAATAGGTGCTCCCACAGGGAAGCATGGCCCTGTCTATGGCAATGTTGTTACAGACAATGAACTCAATGGGTTCCAGGTGCCGCAGATGTTAACTCTATGTCCCTATGTAAAAAGTTGTAGTTGTCCTTACAGATGGGGTATGTGTGTGGAGCTGGTGAAATATTGTAGTTAAACAATTAGGGTTTGTTTGTTTTTGTTTTTGAGATAATGCCCTATTTCATTTGGGTGGAATGCAACATTTGACCATGATAATTTAAAATAATTTAAGCTCCTAAAACCATTGAAAATCCTTTGTTTTGCCTTTGGATGACAGCAACACACATAGATGCTAATTCTTGTATAAAAATATATGAAGGCAGCTTTTCATTGCACCTTTATGGACACGTGGAATAATTCATTAATTAGGGGCAACTCAGTGAAATGTCTTTTAATATCTATGCATTCTATTATGAAGAGATCATTTCACCTTATGAGTGCTGCAGTGCTACAGTGACTTATTACACTGTAATTTTACCACATGATTGCTAGAGTGACTAACCGTATACCGCCGTACTAACTGTGTAGATAAACACAGTTATTAGTTGTTAAATGCATTCTGTAACTTGTAGCGGTATGGTGTTTTTCATGATATCATATTTACTCAGTTTGAATCAGGCTCCATGGTTCCACTTTACATTTAGTGTAATTATAATGTACTTTGGGTTGAAGTGTCCACTTCTGTAAGTAACAACAATTGCCTTGGGACTCACCAAATCCCCTTTGCAAATGGCAGATAACTGACAAGCAAGGAGAGTAAGATTACGTTTTACAAATAGCTTTTCTTTGTGGCTGAAAGCAAACATGTTAAGAGAAAAAAAATCTGTTTCAGATTCTGAAGCCTAATGAGCAGTCAAAGAGACCAGATTTTATGGTCTCTAAAAGTATCTGCGGAGTTAGACAATGGAGACACTGTAATTTTTTGTTGCTACCCTGCTATTTTTAAGTCATTCTGCTCTCGTTGTCAAGCCACATGTAAGACTAGGATTATGCCAAGTACACCGCTCTGAAACTGCTCTGAAAAGACTTGGTTCCTAATATGGCAGGTTGTGAGCTGCGTTGCATGTGGTGGTTGCTAGGCGACAACATATACATTTGGTGGACAGCTATATCTAGAAGATGGCTAGCATCACAATTTGCATTTGTACAATTACAGCATCTCTAGTCATATTCTAGTTTAATTAACTTTGAAATCCATAGACTCCCATCAATAATGCTTCCTAATTCAGGTAGCATAGCATTACTCATCAAGTACAATTGTCACACACTTACAAACCCGCTCTCATGCAAATGCTTTTTTTTACATATTAAAAACCCTGCATCTAAATAGATTGTAATCATCAATCAATCATGTATTGAATACATAGTGCTACGAGACCCTCCTCATGAAGGGGTAGAGGTTTGGCTGGACCTTGTCTGACTGGCTATTCTAGTGTTCTGATTCTAGCCTTTGTACTACAGCAGGGGGTATGACTTGAGTCAGGCCCCTCCACTGTCAATAAGGACTTACTGCAGTACCCCGTGTGCTTTTTCTGTACTGACCAGGAGAATTCCATAGCTTGTTGTTTGGCACGTACAGACTCAGATCTTATGTCACTCTTCCATGACTGAACCCTTGTTTTATAGAGCTTGATCGCAGACAGGAATACCCTGACTGCTTGCACGCACTGAGTTGTGGAATATTACAACAGTTAGGCCTTAATGGCCTGTATTCAACCTCCTATTTCACAGTTAAATGCAACGCCTTTATAATTACAATTATGGTATGAAAACCATCACATTTGCCCATGTGGTGACAATTATTGAGCCTGTTTGCAGTCAGTTAAAGTGCCTCCAAGAGAAGGAGGAAATGGTTTGCCTCCCTATCCTCTAGGGTCTCTGGCATGGGAATTATCTGTGTCAGAATGGTTGTAGAAGTACTGCACGGTTCAGATCATGTCTATTGGGTATATTTGGCAATATGGACACAACACTGGTGTAATCCTTTAACATTTATTCAGAATAAGCTAAGCACAGTGCAGTAGAAATTGAGGTCACTGGCAGAAATGCACCTTAAAGGGCTGCTGAGGAAGAGTTATATCTGTAGTCAATCAGGTTCAAACTAAAAATCTCCAAACTCATATAGAGATCAGGAAAAGTAAGCACTAAGCATGCACACACACACCTGCTCTTACTCCCTCACTCACTGGTTAGATTTCCTCATTTGACCTTTTTTCCATATCTCATTACGCTGGGCTTTCTCCTCCTTTTGCGCTGTCTGGAAACTTGTCCTTGGCTACCCTCTCCAAAACCTCTTTTTCTCTGCACGCTTGCCTGCAGGAGTGTTTTGTGGGTCCCCACAGGAGAATGGGAGTCCGTTGTGTAACTGTGTCTGGGGATCGGGGGATCGGTAGTCATGCGCCTCCATGTGGGGGTGTAAAGTAGCCTAGTCGTGAGTGGAGCCTCCCTCCCTCACGTGGAGTTATAAAAGAGGAATGCTTCACCATACAAGGGCCTGCCAGGTGGAGTTTCGTACGAGAATAGGACAGAGTAAATACATTATTCAGTGGAGTTTTACAAAAATTACAATTGTGCAATGGATTCTGTGCATGCTGAGACTGCCCAAGTAAGTGTGTCCTAAGATTCCATAATTTATGTGCACATCTAGCTTTTTAGTAAGTAAGGACCTCTGTGAGATAATTCACTGTGTGCCCTCCAGTAACCTGGAAATGAATCCAAATAAATGAAAGCATTAGGGGGCAAGCACTGTTGGCACCAGTTTAAGTTTGGGTAGATTTGGGTGGACAGTAGTAATACAGTAAGGCAATAATGACGGATTAATGTCATATCATTGCCATGAAATGTGTGCAGTCCATTAGCAGACACACAGTTGTTAACCCTCTTTTTATGTAAGCTATGTAAGGCTTGTTTTGCTCAGAAAATCAGTCTCAAATGAGTGGAAAAACAGTTGAGATATACATTACCAGGATCTCCAGTTCTATTAATTAGTGGTCGGGATTTCTGCCCGCCTGCGGTAGATCCATTTTAATGGACCTATTGCCATCTCCACACAACATAAATATGGTTTGAGTGGTGTCACATAAGAGAGTCTGGAAATATCTCAGATGGAACACCAAGGCTGAGAAAAGAAGCCTGATTACCTGGATTCACTAATGACCTTGATGCTTCAGTGAGAAGCGGTATTAATTAGTGAAATCAGATGACTGAGTTCATGGATAAAAAAAAAAGGATGTGTTACTTTGTTCTTTTTCTGTTTGTTCGGGTTTTTTTTCCTTTGGTGAGTTGTCTGATGATTTAAGTTTTTTTATTCTGTTGAATAAATCAAAGTGATTTCAGAAGTAGCTCCACCACACACACACACACACACACACACACACACACACACACACACACACACACACACACACACACATATTCCCAGTGTAATGTCAACTCAGTCCCCCTTCAGCACGAAACTTCATTACCTTGCAGTGTAGTGAATCCGAGAGAATGAATTTCAGATGGCTGTTCGGCTAGAGTAGGACAAAACAGATTTTCTGCTCCACTTAGTGCCTGACTAAGACACAAAAATGTGCTTTCTTGTCAGTCCTGTAAGAGGTAAACTCCTACTGTAAGTGAGATGGAGTTGAAGGCATGACAGAACAGTTGAATGTATGAATACTAACGTGAATGAAAGGGAAGGAAGGTAGCAGTAGGAGGAACAGCAATATTACATTGCAAAACTACACAACAGCATTTTGAGATACTGAACATGCATTGGGACTTGTGTGGATCCCTGCCTGGCCGCCCATGGAGGCGAGACTGAACCATGGCAACAAATGACCTTGATGGGCATCGATATGAGGATGTAGATGACCTTGATGGGCATCGATATGAGGTAATGGTTTGTATATGTGTTTTTGTATATAGATCGGTTTTGTGAGTGTCTGTGTGTGTGTGTGTGTGTGTCTGTGTGTGTGTGTGGGTGTCTGTGTGTGTGTGTGATTGTAGAGCTGTCTGTTCTGTTGATAAAGGGGGTCTGGCGTGAGGTTTGCTGCCAATAACACCTGCTGTCTGCTTTCCCTGTGTGTGTGTGTGTGTGTGTGTGTGTGTGTGTGTGTGTGTGTGTGTGTGTGTGTGTGAGTGTGAATGTGTTTGAGTGTGTGTGTGTGTGTGTGTGAGTGTGAATGTGTTTGAGTGAGATGTGCGTTTCTGCTCACAGTTTGTGTGTCCACACTGTGTGCTGCAACTGGAATTGTTTTCAGCCAAAGGAATGTCCTCCACGCCAGCAGGCATCATATCGTCTCTCTCATCTACCTTGCTCTGTCTCTCTCCTCTCTCAATTCCCCCATTTCTGTGCACATGCAGTCTAACACACACACACACACACACACACACACACACACACACACAAACACACACACACACACACACACACACACACACACACACACACACACACACACACACACACACACACACACACACACACACACACACACACACACACACACACACACACACACAAACACACACACACCCATAGATCTTTTGCACACCTCGCACAGGTCCCTGATGTCTCTCTGCGGTTAACCTACGGTGTGTTCCCCAGCCCTGTGCGCGTCTGTTTAGCCTCTTCCCCAGAGCGCCTCAGGTCAGTGTAGGAGGTCCGGGATGATCTAATAGCCCCTGCTCCCATCACCCAGAAGAGGTGCTATCTCTCTCATGCTCCCCCTGCCTGACTACACAGGGGAACAGAACACACATCTCTATTTTTTTCCCCCTAGTGTTTTTTTTTCTTCCTCCTCCTCCTCCTCCTCCTCCTCCTCCTCCTCCTCTCGTACAAGCAGGAGTAAGAGTCCCTGGTGGACAGCTCTCAGTCTCCGACTGAATCCGACCCTGTCCAGACTGTCTGTTCTGGACAGGGCTCAACCCTGGTGGAATTCAGAGGCGTACAAGCACACACGGCGCACTACAAGCAGCGCTCTCATTGGGCATGCTGGCTGCACTCTGGGTACACGAGTGTCTGCTCCCCTCCAGCGAGTCAGGCCTGCTCAGCCCTCATTGCTCCTGTCAGAGAGAGAGACACACACACACACACACACACACACACACACACACACACACACACACACACACACACACACACACACACACACAACACACACAGAAAGAAACATGTCCTGCTCAGGAATGCAGTATGCACAGATATATATATATATTTATATATGTGTGTGTGTGTGTGTGAAAGAGAGAGAGAGAGATAGTGAAAGGCAAGTGAATGAGTGTGTTCAGTTCAGTTGTTCCTGTAGATCAGTAGTAGCTGGAGTAGCGATAACGTGTTTCACGGCATTGCCTTTTCCCCACAGATCTCAATAACACAGTAATCACACATTTAAGAGAAATAAAGAAAGCTTAATTATTCATAGAAATGAAGGGCTGCTTTATTCCACCTTTATTCCGTAGGCCTTCCATACCCTCGTTCATACCTCTGCTCCCACAGTCTCCCCCTCACTCGCTTTTTATCGCCATAATAAAACAGGACCTCCCTGGCCTCCCTGACCAGGACTTTTATAATCCTGGAAGTTATTAAACATGTATAATTACTGAACCAGCAGTAGGAGGTGGGGGAGCCAGCCCAACGAGCAGGACAAAAGAGTATTAGTGCTGTGTGTGTGAGTCTCTGTCTGTGTCTGTGTGTGTGTGAGTGTGTGTGCGGGTGTGTGGGTGTAACTGTGTTTGTATAAGTTTACAAGCTCAAAGTGTGAGCATGGACAGCTTATATTATGTTCTCGGTGAAGTAGCCTTAGGGGTGTATGGAAATGCGAGTAGCCATGCAAGGGGTGTATGTATAATAAGTACATGCTGTGTCTAAGAGAGGGAACAAGTGAGACAGTAAGAGAGAGAGAGAGAGTGAGAGAAAGAGGTAACGACAGAGAGAGAGAGAGAGAGAGAGGGAAAGAGAGAGCTCTATGGGATACCCAGGAGTGAGGTGCACGGTGGGAATAATCTCAATACCAAAAAGTGACAGCTGGACTATAGCCAGCGGCTCCACCAGCTCCAGCGGCTGCACACATGGCTGCTTCTCTTCTGTAGTCATGTATTCCGCTTCTCCCCCACGCTGGTACTGTGGTCCCTAGCCACGTTCGCTTCTCACAAAGTACCCTGGGTCTTGCGTTTCTGGCATAAGAAGTCCACCGCTTACTGCTGCTGCGGGGTGGTTCTGGTCTCATGAAGCTAGTTGCAGTGTGTGACTCACTGGGGTGTAGAATATTCTTTTGCTGGTCGTAATGCAAATGTTTATGTATTTGGAGCCACTAGCTGAGAATGGCCAGCCCACCCCTTCCACATCTCCATCCCCCGCCCCCCTCCACTCTACTTCACCATCCAACCACCAGCCTCCAATCCCCTCCCCAGAAAATCCAATTACTCCTTTGCGGGTCTACGGTGGTGGCGTTTAGCACTGTGCAAGGCTGCAGTGCCATCCGGGTTCCTCGCAGCGGGTGAGAGGTGGCACGTTACGGGCATAACGTGGACGCAGCGGGTGGGACGCTCGCTTTCACGTGTAGCTCTTGCATAAGGTCGTGTGAGGACAGCAGAGTGGGCTGCGATCGGAGGGAGGACTGTAGGATTCCTTTCCTGGGAGAGACATCTGGTGGTCAAAACAGTCAGTGCAGGTCTTTTTATTTTTGTGCGTGCTAATTGTTTTTGTACAGAGGTCGGGGTTGGCCTTGATGCTGCTGATGAATGATGCTTTGCTGTGCTCAATAAGAGCAAATAAGTCCACTAACAATTGGGCACATGTGTAGAGGAGTGAAGCATGTCGGATTCTCTGAAGAAAAATCTGCAGGGTGCTTGCTTCTCTCTCACAATGAGATATTTTTAAAGTACACAGATTAAAGATGTGCAACCACTGTGTATGTTGTGGCGCTGTCCTTTGTTGGTTGGTGGGAGCTGATTTTTCTTTTCACCATTTCCAAATTTAGTACGGATGACGAGCAGTTTTGTCTCTGAGTTCTATAAAAGCCATGTGAGTAATCTGCTCCCAAACACCTTGTAGGGAGAACAGATATGGAGCCTGTTGTTCCTCGATGTGGAAACACTTTGAAGTGGTGGGCTTTGAAGTAGCTTTTTTTCTCAGGCTTTTTATAGTCGGCTGTCATTTTGCTCCACTCAGTATGAGTCACCAGTAGATGGCAGTAGAGCCCACAGTGTAGCCGAGTTGTGCAAAAGTCGCCCCTCAGCAGTTCTCAATGTAGATGCAGGCTGGCTCCACAATTAACACCACCACAGCAACAGTGTTTCCATTCAAATGTTCAAATTGCTGACTGGGGCATTGTTTTTATTATCTCACAATTACCTGCATAAAAAACACTATTGTATGCATAAGATTGCTTTTTATGCGCTCGAGTGAGAATTGATTAGGAAATAAAACAAGCTTGAGAAAGCAGTTCTTCAGGGGCGCATTGCAACATGGCCCTACGGTTATATTTGCTCTGTGGAAATGGGATACGCTTTGTGATCACAATCCTTCTTTTCATGTCGGAGAAGTGCTTTTTTGGCGGGTGAAGATGTACATTGCTCCGGCCATTTGGAGTGTGGAAAGAAATAATGAGACAAACTGTGTCCAGTTACTGTGTCTCTCTGCA
>NC_137916.1:10440146-10457646 GCF_963457725.1 Sprattus sprattus | reverse complement strand
GCAGGGCGGAGGAGGATGATGAGGAGAGAAGGAGCAGGGGAGCAGTGAGGTGTGGTAAGAGAACGGCACCCGATGAATTAATTACCCTTGTTGAGGCATGAATGTCGGCTGAGATTCACTCTTTTTTTTGGGGGGGTGGGGGGGGTTGCCTATTATCATCTGACACTGCCAGTGATTGTTTGGCCCTCCTGGAGTAATGTAGCCCAAACAGAGCTGGAGCACAAATCATTAGCCATAGCTGCTGCCGGGGACATACCAAATATTCTGTGGCCCATTCTGGTAAGAGGGGCTTAGCACTGCCCCACTCTCCATCTCTCCCCTCCACCCTCCTTGCCTGCAGGGCCTGGCCTCTCATTACACAGTGCCTGCTGGACCCCAGGGCCTCCGCAGCGCTCACTGCTCCACTCCCATGCATTCAGAGACCCCCCCCCCCCCAAACAAACATACTGTAGCATTCACCCAGCATTGTGCAGGAGGAGCCTTCAGCAGAGTCTGGATGAAGTTAACAAGCATTGATGTGTGCCCTCCATTTTGGTTTTATATATATTTTGTTTTCATAGATCTCCAAGCATGCACATGTTCAATGTGTGGTGTTTAATTATTTGCAGCCAAAGGTTCAAATAGAGTTTTGTTAGTGTGCTGTTGATTGAAACTACGCTATATGTTGTGATGCCGTTTCCATGGAGATCTCCATTCAAAATGTTATTTTGTGGCAGGGCTGAGGTCTGTTCACAGGAGGGGTCATGAGTGTTTTTTCTGTTGGTACCCTTCAGGCACCGCTGCTGCTGAATTTTGTCACCGAAATCCATCCACATTTGTATTTTCGCCGGGACTGGTGGAATCTGGAAATGCCAGATGGACTTCTGAGAGGCCTTTCATGCTCCCTGGATAGATACTCTGAGGAGAGCGAACAAATACTGTGTACCAAACAGGTCTGGGTTGAAAAATGCACGCAGCTCAGGTGTAAAAAAATTAAAAGTGGAAAACAAAAGATCTGACTGACTTAGTTATTCCTTAAAACAGAATACACGTACCCTGCCTTCTGCATTTTCCACCCGATAATCACATACGCCGTGAAAAAGAGAACTTTTCTTAAAAAGCAGAATGCCAGTTTGGGGCCAAAACACAACAGAGCAGTTATTTATTAGACTTCAGCTGTTTACCATGCTGCAGGAGTGTGCTGTACACCGGCTGCTGTCAATTATGGATTTGTATGTACGTACAGAAGAAAGTGTATTTTTTTGCTCGCTGAAATGAAAGGCTGGAAAAAATTGGAAAAGGTGCTGATGGATTCCAAGTACAGAGTGTGTTTAATGCTCCATGTCAGAAGAGAAAAAATAGCAAAGTGATTTTCTTTTTTTGGGGGGGTTAAATATGCAAAATCCCGCCTGTCTATTGAATGATAATGGCACGCCACCTTGTCACCGCCGCTGACTGTGTTGGCTGGGCTTCAAAGTCCTGTTGACTAACTTTGAAAAGACCTTGTGTTCTTTGACTCCAGGCTGCCTAAGGCTGGGACAAAATATGCAGCTGAGAGGGGCAAACCTGGGGCACACACACACACTCACAAATATTTTTTACCCACCTACGCACACACACACACATACACACACTCACACACTCACACACTCACACACACACACACACACACACACACACACACATACACACAAACACACACACACACACACACACACACACACACACACACACACACACACACACACACACACACACCCACACCCACACCCACACACACTTAAATTCTGCTCACCAATGCAAAAAGTTCAGTATAGCACTACTTGCTGGTTTTGTGTTCTGGAAATGGCCCCAGTACCCCATTAGATGTCACACACAGGCCTCTAATTTCTCCTTCGCTTCCCTCCAGGGACTCCTCTCATTTTGCACTCTCCCCAAGTTGACAGCCAGAATAAACTGTGCTGCTGATTCTCTCCCAAAAGCAGCATATGCTGCGATTCGGCATCAGAATCATAACCAGATCTTACATGACGTGTTGAAATGGGCGCCATTGAGGCAATCTGCTCCATGCAGCTGAGGTGTCTCGAGCAGTTAGGCTTCACTGAAGCCCAGGCACATGCAGCGCAACGCAGTGGCCCAGGATCTACCGCAGGCATGTGTGATCCATATTCTCTCTCTCTCTCTCTCTCTCTCTCTCTCTCTCTCTCTCTCTCTCTCTCTATCTCTCTCTCTTTCTCTCGCTCTCTTCGTCTCACTCTCTATCTCATTCTCTCTCACTCGCGCTCTCTCTCTCTCTCACTCTCTCTTTTTCTCTCACTTTATCTCTCTCTCTTTTTCACACACTCTTTCTCTCTCTCTCTCTCTCTGTCTTTCTCTCAGAGCCACAAAGTGCCCCTCTGCATCACTGCGCTGCATTGATCATCTTTGTAAATGTTTCATTAATACAGTACCACTCTCTCACCTAGTCTTTGCTCTATCACTCTCTTGCTCTTTCTCTCCTTTCATCCTTTTGTCTTTGCATGTCTTTCTTTGTTTCCCTTTTGCCTCCCTCATCCCTCTCTTTGCCCGATCACCCTACACGTTTCGCACCTAAATGACTTTTGTTCATACGATTAGACTGGAACTGCTCTCAATTATGTTTCTCATTCCCATTGTCTGATTCTAATGAAGATGAAATGCTTTCATTTTTATGTCTAATTAGTTCATATTTAGCAAAGGTGCTGCCACTGTGTGAGCACAGAGACTTTCTTTTGCAGTCCTCTCTCTCTCTCTCTCTCTCTATCTCTCTCTCTCTTGCTCTTTCTCTCCCTCTCCCTATGTGAAATGAAATACATCTGTTTGATTTTTAGTCTCGCTTTGTTAAATGGCTGTTTGCTACATTCAGTGATTTTTAAAAACCCACTACACTTTTGTGCCGCACTGTGGGATTTCAAAATAATTCCGATCAATCTGTAATTAGACGTGCTTGTGAATATTAGCTACTGGTCACTGTGCGTTCAGATGCAAATTATTGATGAGAGGTGTAATGTTTCTGTGCATGCTAACACGGTCTAGGGTGTTTTGTGGGGCAGACTGCTATGAATATGATTAGTCTGAGCTGCCACCGACCTCCATGTTCTTTAATAGTGTCTGTGTGTTTTACGTGAGGAGTGAATTGATGTAAAATACCTACTGACAGCAATCTCTTTAAACAGAGGTCCATCCCTTTCCTTCTCTCTCTTTGTCTCTATGTTCCTCTCCTCCCTCTTTGTATTGGTCCTTCACACAGACTTCTCATGTCAGCAGCCCCACCACCCTCCCTCCCTCCTCCCTCTTCCTCTTTCTCTGCCTCCTCTCCTCCGTCTCTCTCCATCTCTTGCCTCCCTCCATCCACCAAGCTCCTGCCTCTCACACAGCCATGATTCATGAACATGTCTGAAGTGGACATAGTGCTGGACAGGGGGGAAAGAGAGGGAGTGAAAGAGCGAAAGAGAAAGAGGGAGAGAGAGAAAGAGAGAGAGAGAGAGAGGCCCTTGCTCTCTGAATCAATGCCCCCATTCGCCTCCCAATCTGCCCTTTATCATCTTAATATGATTTCCATTGAAGAAACGCTTTTTCAAAATGGCATCCCTCTATGGTTTTACATATTGACTTTTTAATTCATGGCCCTATGAGCCGCATCACTCTTGGTTGGCTGGAGAGGCGGTGGTGGCGGCGGCGGCGGAGGCCGTGAGAGACGTGCCCCCGGCCTGGCGACTGATGGGGCTCATGCGCCAAATTGACTGCAGGACACAGATTCATGTGTGTGCCGGCGGGTGCTTTTGTGGACTCACGTGTGTGGTGTGTTGATATGTGGACACGCGGGCGCCCCGAGACATGACTGATTGTGTGTCTGTTCGCTTTGCCTGCTAAGTACATATGCCTGCGTGCTTTTGTGTGCTTTTGAGATGGATGAATGTGTTTATGTTGGCTGTGTGTATATGAGAGACACTGTGTGTGTCTGTGTGTGCATGTGTGTGTGTAAGTGCATGTGTGCATGTGTGTATGTGTGCATGTGTGTATGTGTGTCTGTGTTTTTTTTGTCTGTGTATGTTGCATAAGTTATGATCTCTGTTTTATGGAGAGTGCACCCTGTCCAGCTAAGGATGTATATTATGTGTAGGGGATTGCTAGTGGTATTTCTGCCTCTCTCTGATAGCCCCTGGGCTTTCTGCTTGCTAGATGGTTCCTCTTGGTAGACCCCCGCACCACTCCCTCCTTCCACCTCAGCCCTCCTCTCTCCCACTGCCTCTCCTAATGATAATTACCCGCGTGAGTCTGAGACCTGAGCCAAGCCCTCCCCCCGTCAGTGTCGGAGTATCCACCCTCTTCACATCTAGTTTTGTTGTTCGTTGCTGAAGAGCTGTGATTATTCACTGTTTGTTTGTTTCTCCAAACAGCCCTTCTCCATTCAAAAACAAACCTGATGATTATGCTGTGGCTCAGTTAGCTCATTCAGATTATATTCAGTTGTAAATTATATTTCAAATTTGATTCACTGGCCTCTAGACTTTTTTTGATCTACTTTTAACTCTATTTTACCCTATTTCCCTGTACATCCAATTTCATGTTTATTCTTTTCCCCCCTTATCATTCTTTCTCTCTCTCTCTTTCTCTCCCTCTCTCTCTCTCTCTCTCCCTCTCTCCCTCTCTCCCTCATTCCCCCTCTCTCTCTCTCGCTCCCTCTTTCCCTCTCTCTCTCTCTCTCTCTCTCTCTCTCTCTCTCTCTCTCTCTATGTTGTATCCACACTGAGAAACGAAGCATGCAAAGCTGTTCTCAGATCCCTGATTAAGCGATGGCTCTGCCCCCACCGTCTCTCCAGCACACTGCCAGGGACTTTGGTTTTAAATTGTGCAATTAGTGATCTGGCATGCCTAGCTTGGCTACGGCAGGACTCAAATCCCTGTCTAGTGCCTCTGTGACGCACTCTCCACAACCGAGGCTGCCGGATGCATGCCGTAGCTCCTGCCTGTCAAACACATTCAACAGCGAAGCTGCTCACCACGCCTTCTCTCAAAGCCACCTCCTTCCTCCTGAGGTCTGCTCTGTTTGTTTGTGTGTGTGTGTGTGAGAGTGTGTGTTTGAATTTCAGGATAGATTTACTTGTTTAGAGAGTTGTTACAGCCAGTGTCCTCAGACTGGTAATTTTATTTTATTTGCAGCTTAGTTTTTTTTTCTTTTTTTAAAAGGGTTCACCCATAATTTGATGAACAATGATCTGTCCAGTAGTGCACAATTTAAAATGTAAGCACAGTTATATAACCCTGTCGTAACTGTGTTACATAAATGACCTAACCTTAGATAACGTTTCTAAAGGAGTCTTAGATAATAGTCTTAATTTTTAATTTTTTTTCTCTTTGATGTCCTTGCCTGGAAGAGTCTTTTTTTTAAGTTCAAGAAGAATTTGGGAGTGCTTGTTGTCACACCAAGATTTTTTGGGCTTTTTCTTAGGCATTTATTTTTAATCGCCCCTTGTTGAAGAGGAATATCTGAAGCCTGTTTTAATTTCACCACTGCTTTTTCTTCATGTCCGACGCTGAGCATCTGAACCTCCAAGTCTGGCCAGCTGGGACTCAATGCACGCTCCCCGCAGATGAAGAAATTTGCGAACTTGCAAAAAAAAAAGCTAAAATTTCGTGAGGAGAAAAAAAAAGTTCCTGATGCGAAGACAAAATTCTTCTAATAAGCAGTCGGATTGCCCTTGTGTGCCCCGTGGTACAGCTGAGCAGTTTGGCACCCTGTTGAAAGAGGCTATTTTCGGGTCTGCAGGTGCTGGGATGGGATCTTTCCTTTTGAAAGAATAATTGATGGGCAGTGGGTAACTAGTCAGTCTGTGTGATAACTCCACGCTGCTCACTGCGCCAGTCCCTCAGACACTTTGCATACCTTAACTTGAAGTGAAAACTTTCAGTGAATATGCTGCAATACAAGTTTGTGCATAATTGTTTAATGGAATTGTCCGTATGCAGTTGATGAGATGATTGGAGGAAGTAATCATTTAAGCGAGGGGAGAGTAGCCTATATCCTATAATATTTTTATACTCAAAATGAGATGGGAAAGAATGGATGAAAGCACTTTTTACTTAATTAATTGATTAATCCATCAATCCATTTGAGGAGATATTAACTCAGTTCATCTGCCAACACAGAGAAATTGTCAGTATTTAGAAGAACTTTTTAAGGAAGATAACATTCTACTGAGACAGCGGGAGATTTGTTACATACACAGAAGACTAGTAGATACTGTATTTGATTTAAGATGAGACATAACAATCCTGGAAACCAGAACATTTGTCTTGGGTTGATTCTTTTCATCAAATATATTTTTATATTTACAAAGAATACAAATTTTGCATTACAGATCTCTAGCGTGTGGTAGTGAGTAACATAAGTGCAGTGTGTGTGTGTGCGTGTGTGCGTGCATGCGTGCGTGCGTGCGTGCGTGTGTGTGTGGTGGAAGACCTCTGGACCTCAACCCACTCCCCTGGCAAATGCAGCAATTACAGGCTCTGTTATTCAGTGGGCCGGCCTGAGCCTGTCAGACTCACCATCGATGATCAATTCTGACCACTGTTCTTATGATATGAGACAGGGTGTGTACATATCATACACACCCCACACACACATACCACACACACACAACCTCTCATGCTTCATGCTCTTTGGTTCAGATCAAAAGGGATCCATTTTGTGGTCAAGTACTTCCTTTGTGCTGCTAACCGAGGCCTCACTACACCAAATGTTGCATTAAGCTCTCACAGTATCCGTTTTATTCCTCCTCTTCCCCCTTTTCTCTCTCTCTCTCTATCTGTCTCTCTCTCTCTTTTAATCTCTCTACATCTCTCTCTAGGGCACAACTCTATGTGCACTGTTCAGTCCGAAAAAACTAATAACTTCCATTTTCTTTCAGGCAAGTTCAACCTCAAAATAAACAAACAAACGTAGACATAAATCTCTAAAAGAATGTAAAAGTTCACTCTTAGTGAGCGCAGCAGCAATGACGCAGCATAAGAGCCTGAACACATTTAGGCTAATGAAGTTTTTAATGTTGTCGAGGTAGATTTCTCATTTGCAGGAAACAATGCACAATATGCACAATGACCTCACAATAAATTACACTGATGCCTTGATGAGTCAGGACTTTGTGGACTCGTTAAGCACGAGGCGTATCAGCAAATATGTTTATATCTGTAATTATTCTCTGAAATTTTAGTTTTGAAAAGCTTTGAAGTAGGACCTCGAGCAGCATGTTGATCTAAGCTTTTCTCAGATTCCCCCCGCCTTCCACCCTTTTTTTTTGTCCTGCAACATTTCTGGCAGGAAGATTGTTTTGAGATGCCACACATTGCTCCCCCACCTCTTTAAGTAAGGAAGAAACTCAATTTCACCTCTCTGGCTGCTGAGACCCTTGATGTCACACCCCAGGCTCTGGACGTTAGCAGTACACCAATGAGATTTTTCTCTCCGTCTGTTTGTTTCTGTACCTCAGTGTGATAGTTTGACAAATGTAAATATTTTAACCCAGCATTTTGGAAGGAAGCGAGTGAGCAACAGAGTAAAACAAAAGGAAAGAGAGAGAGAGGGGGAGAAAGAGAGAGAGGGAGAGGGGGGTGGGGGGGAGACGGAGAGAGCGAGACAGGCAGGGAGCAAAACATTAGAGGAGTGGAAGAGAAAGGGGAGTAGGAGGAAAGACAGGAGCGACTGGAGCAGTAGAGGGCAGAAGACAGACGTGAGATGAGAGAGTGGGAACTGATAGTCATGTGGTCTGGTGGCAGAGAGAGAGGGAGGCTAATGAACTTAGAAACAAAGGGACATGGAGTTCAGTGTGTTCTGGATTGGATGGCAGACAGGAAGAGTGGGGAAGTGGTAAACGTAAACAACAAAAGAGAATAAAAGAGAGGTTTGCCGTAATTTCGGGTGGACTAGCGAAATGAAAGAGGAGGAGGGTAGTGTATTTTGGCGGTGGCCTGAGCGTCTCTGTCAGTCGTCACTCAGCCCAGCATCAGAAAATAGCTCCCTGCCTGACCTCAGTGGAGTTGTTTAATCACCAGGGCATTTTAATGGCTTGTCAGGGTGGTGAAATATGGTTGGGGGCTACCTGGTGCAAACATTACTATAAATCCCTCTCTCACAAGCCCACGCAGATCCTAATGGTGATAAATCATCACTTTGGGGAGAGAAAAATGACAGCTATTAAAATAATGAATGGGATGATTAATTTTTCACATTAAAAATTAAAAGCTACTAGAAGTGCCACGAGAAGTATCATCAGATACGGGGTGCTGAACTAAAGCATGTGAAAGTGGGAGAGCTTATTTGCTGCTCCTAATGGTGCCCTTTGCTTTTTTCTTCTTCTTCCTTCATCGCAGTTGTGACAGCTTGTAGCCTTTTGTTGTGAGTGTGTGTGTGCGCGTGTGAATAGTCGTGTGTTTGTGTTTGTATGGTCTCAGTTTGTGTATGTGTGTGTGTGTGTGTGAGTGTGAGTGAGTGTGTGAAAATGAAAGCAAACTTGTATCTGATTGTGTGTATGTTTGACACTGTGTTTTTGTGTTCAAGTTCTGAGTGTTCATCCGTGACAGTGTGTGAGCATGTTTTTTTGCTCAGTGGAGACGTGTTTGTGCCTGAGTGTCTGAGTTCTCAGCACTCCCCTCCATAATTTGCGGCCTTGTTAGGGAAGGAAGTGAGGTAGAGCCTTAAAGAAAGGCAGTACAGAAGGCAGTATATGGCTGCAGGCAGTACAGAGCCCCTCCAGCTTTTCCACTGGGTCATCTGCATGCTCTCCAAACCCCTTTAACAGCCTCCAAAAATCACTCCACCAAACTGCCCTGGCACCCAAGCCCACATCACAGGCATACATAATCAACTCGCAGGCTTTGAGCTTCATCTGAGGCCCAGTCCTGTTTGGAGAGCCTTAAATTATTATTTTCGTTTGTTGTTGTTTGATACCCGTGTTGCTTTGCTTCGTATCATGTCATACTGATGTCCGCTCGTGGAGGGGTTTGTTCTCTCTCTCTTTATTATTATTTTCTATTTTTTGCAGTCCATCATAAACACAGGAGCCCTAACGCAGACACATGTACTGGCATATGCATGAACACACCAACAGACCTCTCCTCCATAAATCCCGGTGGTGGAGAGAAAAAAGGACACTCTATTTCTTTCTCTTTCTTTCTTTCTCTCTCTCCCTCTCTCTCTCTCTCTCTCTCTCTCTCTCTCTTTCTCCCTCCCTCTATTTCTCTTTCTTTCTGTCTCTCAGATGGTCCTCAGGAGAGAGGGCTTTACAGCGCATAGATCCCCCCTAATGCCGCTTCCGTCTTCCCAGGGACCTGCCACGTTGTTCAAACATACATCACCCAAATTGCCGTGCAAAAGATTAGAGGGGGGCGCATAATTAGAGCATTAATAACCATACATGTTAGAGAACATAAGTAATTGAGTTTTTTCCATGATGAATGGTTGCATAAACAAATGCGGGGAGTTGGGAGTGAAAAGACTCAATTAAATATTCTTAGCATGACTCTCTCTGCATATAGGCATCAGGATCAGTTTTATTTTTTAAACGCCAATGTTGCCCAATTATTTCTTTGTTCCCGGGCAATGATAGTGTGGCTTGTCCATCTGTAACCTTCAAAGGGAAATTCAAATCATCTCGCTGGAGCGACGGCACCGTTTGTTGGCTCTGGAAGAAATGCCTGGGCTGGAAGCCCATTTGATCTGCCGCTCATAGAAGGGGGAAAGAGTCAGGTATTTGTGTAGCAAAAAAATACATATATTTACAAATCAGCTATAGACGTATGATTCCGCTCTCAACCAGACTTTGTCCACGGCAGAGACAAAGACGGATAGAAAGAGGGAAACGAGTGAGCGGAAAAGAAAAGGAACATGAGTGAGCGGGAAAGAAAAGGAACACAGTTGCAGTTGCAGCTCTGCTTTTCCCTGCACCCTCACTTCCAGCTTTGCTCCGACTAATGATCCAGCAAGACTGACGGGGAAGGGGAAGATGGGAAGTGGGGGTTTAACGCGACAACAGCAGCACCGTTTAGGCCTCCTGCACCCCCCCCCCACCCCACCCACCCGGAGCCATTTTGACATTTTACTCCATGAATTTAGAGCTGCAGCTTTTGGAAGTGACTAATGAAGCCTCCCCTGTTTAAACAGGGAGTTGCTGTGGTAACCTTTACTGTGCGGCTTCAGCCATATCTCATTTCCCGCGCTGTTTACCATTTGATCCGTTAGGAGTGAGCTACTGTATTAAAATGAATGATTGACGGTAAAGCAGTGTTATTGGCTATAGTTGTAAGACTGGTTTATCTTCTTTTTTTTACTTAGATTTTTTTTATTTCGGCACACAAAATAAAAAAAAAAACAGCTTTGATTGGGTAAGAATTCAGCTGCTGGTGGCGTGCATTGTAAATGTTTGACCATTTTTACTGAAAGCATTAAGGCTTTACCATTCATCTCAATCTGGTTCTATTGTGGCCATTTCCTCTCTGTGTATATCTCCATTTTGAGGAGGGGAAATAAGGAGGGAACAAAGTGCTTTCGGAGTGAACGTGGCCACGTGCCAGATGTTTGGCCCTTGGATTTACGTCTGTGATTTTCTTCTTTTTTTTTCAGGGACGGCTGAGTTTGTTTTTGCGCAAATCGCGTCTCCTCCCTGTTTTATTCATCCTGCCTGTTTTATAGTGTCCAAACAATTAGTCAATTCACAATCAACAGGAGACAAAGAAATTGCTTTTAATTACTTTTGATAAATGACAAATCGCGCTGGCAGGAGTCCCTGAGAGGAGAGAGAAATGAAGAAAGAGAGAGATGGAGAGAAGGATGGGGCCTATCACTAAGGAGGGAGTGAGAGAGGGAGAAAGGGAGAGAAATGGAAGATAGATAGAGAGAGAGAGGGACGGGTTTTCTGTGGGGAGGAAATCAATGCTCTCGCGCAGGGGCTGCACCGGCTGCGCTTCTGGGTCGCAGCCAACAGCCCGCTCACAATAAACACCCGTCAGCACAAAGTAACACACGTGGGTGCATGTGCACAGAGACACACACACACACCCACACACACACACACACACACACACACACACACACACACACACACATACACACACACACTCATATAGACATGCACACACTCTCAAACACACATATGTTCACACATAAACCCATGCCTGCACACACACACGTACACGCACACGCACACCCATACTTACATGCGGCCACACACACACACACACACACATGCTGTCCTTGTTCTTGCACCAAAACACACACCACTAACACACAACCTCACGTGCCCCATGTCATGTGCTTGCCGGCAACCGGGTTCGCATTGTTTTCCATGTTTAGTAGCTGCGTTGGTGTGTGTGTGTTTGTGTGTGTGTGTGTGTGTGTGTGAGAGAGTGAGTGCGCGTGCCAGTGGTGCTTTGCTCAGGTGTAAAGCCAGTGTGTGTGCTCCGTCTCCCCCACAGGGCCTAGCAGCAGCAGCAGCAGCAGCAGCAGCAGTCTCTGTTGCATCAGTGACTCCCTCATCTTCAGCGCAGCCAGCTGTACATGGAGATCCCCCGCTGGGCAGGTCAGACAAACACACACACACACACACACACACACACACACACACACACACACACACACACACACACACACACACACACACTTACACGCTGACCTTTACACTGTCTTCACACACTGTATATCTGTATATCTCTCAAATGCCTTTAAGTTACGCCTCTCTACGGCTTGAAAAGACTAAGAACTCCTTGCAAGTTTACCAAGGCTTTCATTTCACGGAGAAGGTAAAAAAACAAAAAAGCCTTGGCAGAGTAGAGGCCAAGGTACTGCTTATATTTTATTTCCTTCCATTCCATTCCCTGAGCTGAGCCCACTGTTCTCCACAGTCTCTCTCAGGACTCACACAGCAGGTGGTCTCAGCTTTTTCTCTCTCTCATTCTCTCTCTCTCTCTCTCTCTCTGCCTCTTTCCTTGTCTCTCTCTTTCTCCTCCTCCTCCTCCTCCTCCTCCTCATTCTCCTTCTGCTGCTGTCGCTTCTCCGCTTCTCCGCCCCATAACCCTGCACACTCGACCCAGGAGAGCCACACGCCCCTCACCAGCGCACACACCACACCACACCACACCACACCACACCACACCAAATGCCCCGCTGCCCCGTTCCAGCACACGCCTCATTCACTGGCCACACTTCTCCCATTGTTTACGGCCATGGGAGCACTGAACTATGCTAATGGTGGCCTGTTGTTCAATCCCTGCGTAACTTTAGTACAGGAGAGATACGCACTTTTATTCGCTTGCTGACCCCCCCCCCCCCCCCCCACACCCCTCCCTCCCTCACACGCGTGCATGCCAGCGTTACCCCCCCCCCCACCCCAAAGTCCCCACCACACCCCACCACACACCAGTGCGTCTTGCATAGGGCTCATCAACACACAAACATTCCTTTGGTCCACTGTCTTTCCCGCTGTGACTGTTTAGCGACAATTATCTTCATTTATTCTGATTTCTCAACATTGCATGAATTGGGCCAGGTTTGGAAATAAACAGTCGCCACTGGCCAAATGCGGCTGGATTTGTGAATTTGATCAACCTACCAGCCACGGTGGCGGGTAAACAAAGGGGGTCATCATTGATGCCAGTGAAATGTGCCGTGAGTCAACTCAGTCGTCAGTCAGCCTACGTTGGAAGTGTTGTTACTTACTAGCTGTCAATTAAAAGTCAGCTGTCTCCTCCTGCAACTGGATTAATCAGAGTAAGGTTTTGGACCACTGACTGCAATTTTGATAGGACATGAAATTCAAAGCCGGAGAGCGTTTGAGTTGCCTAATTTGACGGACTATTATAACAACAATGTGGCGTTACACCCTGGGAGTAAAGACAGCGGCAGATGACAGGAGGTCTTCACAAGAGCAGACAACTCAGGTTCAAGAACCAAAAGTTAAAAGGCAATTTTCCAATGAGAAGTGGAGAAGAGCCAACAGTGGGGAATTATGTGACCAGCCTACTCTCATCAATACTAGCCAGTTAGTCAATGTTTTACTCCCACTGTTGGCAACACACATGGCCAGCAGTGAGTCAAACAACAGCTTTATGGTGGGCACCAAGCATTTTTATTTGGAGGCTATCAAGGACCACAAAGCATCCAAATGCTCAAAGAAGGTTATCTTCATTGTACAAAGAAAATGTCAGCTCTGGAGAAAGCAGAATCTGATTCTGATTGTGATGAGATTCTTGATTTTGAAACAAGAGAGGGAGAGATGCAGACTGTGTGTGTGTGTGGTGTGAGTAAGAGAGAATACAAAATGGATGACCATAAGTGAATAAATATCAAATTAATACTTTTTATGGAAGTTTTCACTTCCATCCCTGGTAGGCACCCATTGTATTTCTACCCTTTTGTTATTGCGTGATAAAAAAAATAATATGCGTAATATTATGACAAAGTAAAAACACAATGGGTGCTTATCTTTCCTTGTTATTACACATTTTTCTTCTTTTGTCTCTTGCCATTGGAGTCTTTGGCAGCCTCTAGAACAGTATGGTTTAAACTTTAAAGTTCTGAAATTTCACACACCAACAGTTCCCTGATTCTTTTCACCAAGTTTCATGTCTGTGCCTTGAGTGTTTTAGCGCCACCAATGGGTTAAAATTGGAGGTGCGTTTATGCAAGTAACTTTTGAACCGTTTGCCCGCTTCAATTTCTGCCATGTTGAATTTTCTGCCATATTGTATTTTATATAAAGGTTTTAAAATTCACAGGCCACAACACAGGCGTTCATCCTTTACTGCCAAACAGGACATGAACCAATAATTTGCATACAAGGGGGCTCTGCAATGTGTAAAAATGCATTTGGCTAAAAGCTGTGGATGTCTTTGTGGATTATTGGTCACATACCTGGTTGAATCTTCACCCAATTTGGCACAGATCATTTTCAGACAAAGCCACGCAAAAATGATGACAGACTTTTTATTTTCAAAAGCGCTACAGTTTATCGAATTCAGCGGTGAAGCCGCCAAACAGGAAGTGAGCTCATAACTCGGCCAATCTTCTGGTCAACATTAAGTTTCCATGGCAACTCTGGCCTGCTTCCCCCCCTCATTGCTGTTAGTAGATATATTTTGTCTCTTCTCTTCTTTTTATCTCTCATATCACTTCTTCATGTGAAGGCTTCCTTAAAACAAGCCCCCCATACACACACACAAACTTTTTCCACCTGTGAAATCCATTAAGCATAAACACTGCTTGCAGGTCGATCTTTGATCTCCCCTCTCTTTCATTGGCTTCTCCGTTTCATTTTCAGCCTTTCATCCGTCCGCCTGTGAATAATCTGCATTGTGCTTGTGAACACAAAGGCACATCTCTCCTCCTTTAATGGTGCTCCTTGTCAGCCCCGTTAGTCCTCCTGTCTTAAGGCCGGTGGCATCAGGGCCTGGCGATTGTGCGCCCACACACACACACACACACACACACACACACACACACACACACACACACACACACACACACACACACACACACCTCCAAGCCTGCCTGTGTGATGCTGGTCTCTTTGGTGTGTTTGTTTGTTTGCTCCCCTGGCTTATTAGGCTTACCCTCGCCTGAGAAACACAGAGAGTGGAAAAACCCTTGGCGGTTGGTGTGTATTTTTTCTCTCTCTCTCTCTCTCTTTCTCTCTCTCTCTCCATCACTACAGGTGAGGGTATTGATCTTTGGCTTTTGCTGGAGGGGGGAGTCTGTTCGCTTAAAAGGCCCACTGATGTAGCTGGGGCTTATTAAACAATAGGCCGCGGAACAAGGCCACAGTCGCTTTGAATCATGTACGAGGGAGAGCGCGCCGTCTCGAAAAGCGCTCTCACTGCGCCGTATCAAATATGAAACGCTCGACTAACAAGGTGTGTAATCTATTTTAATCAGATCATTCTTGGCGAAACACAGAGGACGGCTGAACCCGAGCAAGCGAGGGGAAAGAGGGGATTCGGCAGCGCGTTGTATTTCCAAATTGAATGTGACGGCTACAGGCCGGGCGCCATTTTACATTCATGCTTTTATAATAAGGCTGGCCAAAACGGTCAGCTATGGTTAATTTTATCGGGACCGAGAGGTTTCAGTGTGTGGGGGGTGTAAGGCTGCATATATGTGAGGCAGCGTTATGTGAGTGGGTCTGGATGTTCATGCAGAAGACATAATCCCCACAGCAGCTCCACTCTTTCTTTCATGCATTTAGAATGGTGCTGAACTCTGGCAGCACATTGCCTATAGTAGTGGGATTACTGTGTGATTCAGCAGAGGCTGGTTGTTGGGGTTCTCTGTGGATTAAAGTGGCTGCATTAAATTCCAGACCCCAGTTTACCCCTTGTGAAGAACCCTTCCACCTCTAATTCTCTGTTCTGCATAGCTCAGTCTACCACCATAATATATAACACACATACATAAACCTCTCTGCCAATTACGATCCTTTTTCCCCTCTTTGTCTTTCTCTCTTTCTCCGTCTCGGCCTCACACACACACACACACACACACACTCAGGCTCAGCATTAATTCTGGTATTTTTTTATCACCTTACTCCTTCTGAATTGTTTCTGACATTCTGACACTGGGGGTAGGTTATGAATATATGAATAGATCCAGCGCATTGCGCACCCTTCTCATTGCTCTCCAAACAGGAAAGGTAATGGACAGAGAGCGCTCTCCGTCAGCCCATACCACTGGGCGAGAAATAACACCAGTGGAGCTCTACGACTGCACAGAAATCACATACTGAAACAAGGCGGCTGACAACAATACAATTGTACTGATTGTGTACACTACAAAAAGTCTACTTTCAGTACTGCTGTTTTACAATATACAGCCTCTGCTACAATGGATGCGGATGCTGCCACTACTACTACTGCTGCTGCTGCTGCTACCACTGCTCTGACAATGATAATGGATGGGACTATGACTGATGATATTATGAGCACAAGAATAATGATACAACTAAGTCCAGTTGTTCAGCCTTGTTGAACTTCTGAAAATACCAGCAGTCAGAAAACCCCAAAGTGTGTAGCATCCTCTGAAAGGCGAATAACAATAAAGCACATCCAGTTTATGCTATAGTGTCCAGCTCTAAGGAAATATACAGGATTTCACATTTGTACAGACAGGGCCCCTCACCACCCATCTCTCACATTTTCTCTTTTTGATTTGACTCTCTCTCCCTCTCTCTCTCTCTCTTTCTGTTACTTTCTCTCTCTCACACTCATTCTCCTCATCTCTCCCTCATTTTCTCTTTTTCATTGCTCTCTCTCTCCCTCTCTCTCTCCCTGTGGCGGGTGGGTATCTGCGTCTTTAACAGCCTGGCGCTGTTGGGATTGTGCTGACGGCAGGCCTTTCCTTCAGAGCATGCCCATTAGAGGGAGCCATAAATCCTGGGCTCTCCGGGGCTGGCTGTGTCAGCAGTCCACTGAATGAATTGATTTTAAACGCCCTGAGAAAAAAAAAGGAAAAAAGATAGAGAGAGAAAGTGAGAGAGGGAGCAAAAGAGAGAGAGAGAGTGGAAGAGACACTCTTTAATTCAGCCTCCCCAACCCCCCACCCTGAAACCTCTTCCTCTTCTCCCTCTCTCGCTCTCTCTCTCTCTCTGCTTCTCAATTCCAAAGTGCCATCACTGAGAGGAGAAGATCAGCCACTGAAACACTGATCATGTCATGCCTGGAACATCCACCTCCAATCCCCCCCCTCCTGCCTTCCCCCTGTTTTCAAAAAAAAAAAGAGAAAAAAAATCAGAGGGGATGCACCTTACTCAATAATGTGCATCTTCAATTCCAAAACAACAGCATTTTATCTGCCTTCTCTCCTTGAAGTCCCCCTTTAATATTTCCCCGTGAGAAATGAGACATAT
Organism: Sprattus sprattus; assembly: GCF_963457725.1. Taxonomy (NCBI): domain Eukaryota; kingdom Metazoa; phylum Chordata; class Actinopteri; order Clupeiformes; family Clupeidae; genus Sprattus; species Sprattus sprattus. The sequence continues at coordinate 10,440,760 of NC_137916.1, read as the reverse complement.
CATAAAAATGGGCTCCTGTGAATTTGAAATTCAAATGGCTTGCACAGGGAAATTGATGTATGTGTTTATTCATTTACGAGCGGCATCCATGTGTGCATACATTTGTATGTTATCATCAGCACAGAGGAGTCTTAGTGCGACGGCACTCAGCTCTCCACTGGCCTCTCCTCACCGCGTGCTCCAGTTAGTTAGTATTCAGAGATAGGTGTGCATACATGCTCTATCTGTTGGTCACACACACACACACACACACACACACACACACACACACAAAACGCACACACACAAGGCTGTAGTACATTCATTCACTGACAGGCATTCACACTCTCTTTGTAATTGTAATCCATGCCAGATGCCCATACACTCAGGCCCCACAGAGTACATACATTCATACACACTGCTGTACACCCGGTTCATAAGCATACGCAAACATAACCACATAACTCACCGACATACAATCATGCTTGCAGAAAACATATGCAATGAACAAGCAAGTACAGTGCTTGGACACATACACACACACACACACACACACACAAACGTACAGTCATATGGTGTGTGTGTGTGTGTGAGGGATGCTCCCCCCTGCTGTGCCCTCTGGCTGCGCTGTGCCA
>NC_137916.1:10407646-10437646 GCF_963457725.1 Sprattus sprattus | reverse complement strand
AAATACACTCCAAGACTACAGACCAAAGATAATAACCTCTGTCTGGATTTCATTATGCTTCAGGAAGCTATTACCCATCGCAAGTTTAATATCTTCAGGGCAGTCAGAACAAGTTTGTTAATTGTCTTGACCTGAATTAAGAGGGAAATATATTTGAGTATCATCAGTGAAGCAGTGAAAGGAGATCCTATGTTTTTTGAATATCTGACCGAGAGGCAATACATGAAGTGAAAACAGAAGGGGGCCAAGTATTGACCCATGTAGAATACGGGTAGAGGGGTGCAACCATTTGAAAATAAGCTGTCAGTTTTGACCATAATTGTCCCATTAGATAAATAAGAAGCACACCACTGGTATTTTCACCTCTACCCCAACACGATGCTCCGAGGGCTCAAGCAACACTACATGGTCCCCTGTGTCAGAAGCAGCAGCAGTCAGATCTTGGAGAACCAAATCAGCCCTTAGAAACAGCTGTGAGCAGCAGGTCATTTGTAACCTCCAAAAGGGCAGACTCGGTGCTGTGCATTGTCCAGAAACCAGATTGATACATATCAAAGATCCCATTCTCTTTCAAAAAAACGTTTCAAGTATTTTCGATAGGAAGGGCAGCTTAGAGACAAGTCTGAAAATGGAGGAGAAATTAGGATCCAGGTGAGGCCTCTTCAGCAAACTTTGCACTACTGCATGTTTAAAAAAGTGAAAGTACATCACCTGAGATCGATAATTTGTTAATGTGTCAAGCACACTACTACCCACATAACATGAAACACCTTCTTAAAAAGGCAAGATAGAATAACATTTGTAGGAGAAGTTGTGGGTTCCATATGAGACACTAGGTCAGTGAGGCAGGAAAATTAGTTTTTTTTTTCTGTAATTAAAATAGTTAAAACAGTTATCACTGGCAGGTGAAGATGAAGTTGTAAAACCAGCAGGAGGGTTAAGAAGAACGTTATTGCTAGGGCTGAACAGAACTCAGTCACAGAATCTCTGTGACAGAATCTTTGCTAAAAAGTGTTTTCTGGCTTTTAAACAGTCTCCTGATAATTGGCAGAGCTATTGCACAATTACGATATCATAAGACACCTGTAGTCTGTCCTCCTTCCATTTGCATTCTGCCCTCCTCCACATTTGTCTGAGTGTGCGTGTATGGTCATTAAACCAGGGTTGGGAATGAGGTTTGGGTCTACTCTACACTCCTTCAGAAGTGCAATAGTGTCAAGGACAGGGGTGCGCTCAGAATAAAAACAAGCAACCGTCTGATCAGTGTCTGACTGGGAGTAAGACTGAGGAACAGGTATGCACGACGCACTAGGCTTATCTGTCTTCCTTATCTGTCGCCTAACAGTGCATGCAGTTGGTTGTGGTAGAAGCACATTAAAATCAATACGTATGTATCAGAAGGTCAGCGAAAAAAGCTCCCCTGTCTACATTTATCTTTTTCAACTTTGGATTATTGTTATTATTATTACTTTTTTTATTATTATTGTCGTTATTATTTCAACTGGAACCTCCTAGTCCCCACTGCGTGTTGTTATAAAATTGTAATCCACGGTGCACATTTAGACTTAAACAGAATGACAGCAAAGGGAATCTGACCTACAGCATTTTCACATTTTACATAATTTGTCAGTAGTTGTAATTTCAGAGTGTTTTTATCCTTCTTTGGCTTCTGAGAGTGCCTCGTCATGTCATTGATACTGAACAAGGGAAAGAAATAACTCCAGAACATAACCTTGAATGACACAGTAGGCTACCACCTGCATCTGTTCCCCAGAGTCTCTCACTGTTGTTCTCCTCTTCACTCAACTCTTAGTCACATTTCTTGTATCTATGATTGAGAAACGCTGTTGCTCTTTTCAGGTGGATGCAGTATGTATGTTGTAGGCCTTGTGTAGTAGTGGACACAGATTCATTTGCGAGGCTTTAAGCTTATTTGCCAGTACAATGGACACCAGAAGGTATAAACAACAGGGTTTCGTTAGAAAACACTTATAGGTGAGAAAAAAAAAAAAAAATGGCAGCACACCGATGAGGGCGTTATGTCACAGAGAAACCTGGGTCGTGGCGGTGGGGGAGCGACTCGCCTTGGCAGTGCAATTTGATGCTGACGCAGTGAGTGGCTCGCTCACTTTGTGAGGCAAAAGTGCTGAGGCCCGGAGTAAGCTGTTATCTCTGTCATGTAATCACCAGCTTGGCTGGATGGACCAGTTCCTGAATCTCTTTTTCCCCCCTTCCTCTCCCATCTAACTGTCATCATTGTTGCGTGTCAGTCCCCTTGAAACAACCCCTGTGGCCTCATCATGGCCACGCCTGTATTTCTGACAGGATCAGATGAAATACGTGTGCGCTCCCCCTGCACAACTGTAAAGTTTAAAGCCCTTCGTGGTGATCACGTCAGGCCTTGTGGATCCACATGATTGATTGCTGTCGCAAACAATGGTGGCCTTGTACCCTTTCTTAAAGTTTATTTTCCTCAGAAGGGTGAAAACCCAGCTTGCAGTAAACAAATGGAATCTTACCGGTCATTTTCTTTTTGTGCTGACATATCTATCTATCTATCTATCTATCTATCTATCTATCTATCTATCTATCTATCTATCTATCTATCTATCTATCTATCTATCTATCTCTCTCTCTATCTATCTATCTATCTAGCTATCTAGCTATATATCTATCTATCCATCTATTCATCTATCTATCTATCTATCTTTCAATTTATCTCCCTCTCCTCTCTGTGCACACGCACACACACACACACACACACACACACACACACACACACACACACATATGTGTGTGTCTTTGTGTGTGAAAGAGAGAGAGAGACAGAAGAGAGAGAGAGAGAGAGAATATAGGATTTAATGTATTCCTTTTCATTACACCTTTAAATATCTAATTTATTTCAGTGATTCATACCTTTCATGCATCAACCTTTGGAGTACCTATCATCTAAGCTTGTGAGATGATAGCTGATTGGATGAAAAATGCTCCTGGTTAATATGGTACTGTGGTGCAAGTCCTCTATGATAACGTGGAAGAGTAAGAAGACTCTTATCTCTCCATTTTGCCATTAAACCCCTGTATGTCAGGTCATCAGAGTAGTGCCCTTAATATGGAAATAACTCCATATTATTTTACGGCCTATGTATTTTAAGGTAGACCACTCTACGACACAGTTAGACTTATGACATAGTTAGACTTATAAGCTGTGTGTGGTAGGCTGAATCCCATCAATTTAAGTGTCAAAATATTAAGAACGGGCAAGAAGTGATGTCCTGAAACACTAAGTGTATTACCCATCTCTCAATATTGTAAGGCAGTGTATTAGAACCGATGAATCGTATATTAAAATGCCTCAATCGTAAGGGCTATTTCCCAGAAATGTACAGTGGTCTGGTGGCTGCCTCTCCCACAGACATGTTGATCCCCTTCCCTCTCCGGAGCCCCCCACCCCACGTTCTGAGAATGCAAAACAGAAGGTTGACATGTCACCGGAACACCTCAGCGGCTGGCACAAGGACAATTACTCTTCCAGCATGGGCGCGACTCAAAATTTTTGAACCTTTTCTTTCTCCAATCACACTTGATGGATTGAGTGGGAGAGGGTGATCATCTGGTTCTTAGCATGCTCACTGAGCGTTGCTGGGCTCCTCTTGATTAATGATATCTGCCTGCGGTCGCCAAAAAGCGGAAATTAAGTATTTCTGTTTAAGTGTAACATTTGTCTCCTTTGCTTGCATTGAGGAAGGCATTTGTCAAATTCCTGTAGTCACGTTTTCCTTGGGGAGTCGGCTCTGGAAATATTCCTTACCTTCATACTTACGATGTTCAGTCTCCCTTTTATTAACCCATGGAGAGTTGCTGTCCTCATGATGGCCTCTCACAAGTTTAAATACTGACCATTACTTGAACCGTCACACGGCCTTAAAAGAACTCATCATCTCCTCACATTTTTTCCTTCAGTTTTGAGTTGAAGTACACTCTGCACTGACGAGTGACCTTGACTCCTTGGCCAGATATGATTAAAGATGGCATCTCTGGCTGTTTTGGGCACAGGGGAAGAGCCTATCACCCGTGCTGGTTGAATTGGGTTTCCATTTGCACCGACACTGAGCCCGCAGTGCCGGAACCGACCCAAGCCTCTTAGCAGACTAATGGTTACAAGTCCTGGCCAACCTCCAGTGCAGTCCCTGCCACTGGCTCTCCCGTGGCAGGGATATCATTACCCCCAATGTGTTACATCAGACTCGCTTGGTCAGGCTTTGAAACAGTCAATACTACACAATTTAGAAAATCAGCCAAGTTTGCAGAAACAAAGAGGCAATATTGGAAATAAAGACGGATATATAATCTGACACCAGGCACCCCGCCCCACCCACACCCCATACCCATTTGATGCCAAGTGAGTTATTTGTTGTCCGGAAAGGAGGAGGGTACTCTGCGGAGCTGTGAGGAGTTGGGGATAGGGGGTGGAGCAGGCCTGGTCAAATAGCTCAGATGAAGGTGCAAATCACCCGCTCCGACTTTTAACCCTGCCCATTTCATAGACACGCACACCCTCCACCTCCGTCAATGGAAATCTAATTGCTTGAAAAGCGATCAATGGAAACTAAATTGGTTTTTGTGTGGAGGGCCGCACATGCAAGAGGCGGCGTGCTGTTTTAATACGCGTGTTGGTTTTTGCATCTTAAATCATGGTAATTTTTGGAGTGGGCTTTGTTCTCCTGAGGGCAAGCCCAGGCAGAGAGAGAAGGCACTCCATCAAGCGCCTAATAAAAATCACAAGCTTAATTGCTTCTCTAAACACATAAATCCTGCAACTGCTCACACTAATCTTCACCCTGCTTTCCGAAGGGAAGACAGAGATGTCTTTTTGTTGTTGTTGTTGTTTTGGCGACTTCAGTAAAGAGTGAAAACTTGCTCCTATGGTTAAGCCATGACCACTGATAACCCTCTGGAGATCTGATGTCTAATCCGGCTTAATCCCTAATATACTGCTAAACATGCCCTGACTGACAGCAGTCGATAGGGGCATGGAGTGGCGCTTCATCTTATCGGAGATCTCTTTGTCTTTCCACACACTAGCAGCTAGCTTTCTGCCTCTCTCTTACTCTGTTTTCTCCTTGTCTCCCTGTAGTTCTTGTACTGCATCTATCTCTCTCCTCCTATCTCTCTCTTACTCTCTCTTTATTTCTCTGTTTCTCCTTGTCTTCCTGTAGTTCTTGTACTGCATCTATCTCTCTCCTCCTCTCTCTCTCCTACTCTCTCTTTATTTCTCTGTTTCTCCTGTTCTCTCTGTAGTTCTTGTACTGCTTCTATCTCTCTCTCCTCCTGTCTCTCTCTTACTCTGTTTCTCCTTGTCTCTCTGTAGTTCTTGTACTGCATCTATCTCTCTCCTCCTATCTCTCTCCCCCTCTCTCTCTCTCTCCTTCTCTCTGCACTGTGTGATTTCTCCCAGTGTTCATAGGATTGTTCCCTGTCTGTTGTGGGTAATGAATGGCTGCCTCTGCTGAGCAGCAGCTGATCAGTGTCAGACAATCAAACTGATTAACTGATTACTCCAGGTGCTGTAAACATCGCAAACATTGGCGTGATGGATCAAATGCCAGCAGTTTGTTTAATAACAGTTTAGAGATCATTTTTAACTCTATTTGCGTTCATTTCGGAAACTGATAGCATGGAGAATAGAGCACATGTTCTACATTGCAGCTCTGTGTGCAATGAAACTGACACTCTAGCTCTCTTCGATCCTCAGCCGGTGGTGCTGTTACAGGGTGCAAACCCCTGGCCCAGTGATGTATTAAACTTTGCAGGCCGGCTCCATTACTGTATTTATATTGCTTCTGGTGTGAGTTTGGGGTCACAGGGGTTACTGTAACAGTGCTTGCTCCCTGTAGACTCCTCAAATGGCCCTGTCACTGCCGGTTGAAAACATAACTCATCTCCTCACTGCAGTAGCAGCCAGCCAGCCATATATTCAGCGGCGGCTTCAGTTCACCTCAAGGCTTGACATTTGAAACCATCACAGATACCGCATTACACTTTTAAAAAACAACGTGATCACATGTCTGTAATGGCGGCTCAGATTAACTAATATGACACTGATTACGTTAAATCAAGACAAATACGGGGCCGTGAGGAGAATGCTACAGTCCCGTGGCAGGGAAAACGAGACGACGGATCAGGCGGAGAAATTGTTTTCCTCTCCTGGCTTTTTGTGTATGTACACGGAGAGCCTTTTATTAGCTTACCAGAGTTGTTTTCCACGAGCCTCACAGGCTTGCCAGTGGCACCAGGTCCACTGAGGACACATGCATGCGTACACACATAAATTATGCATGTGCGTGGCAATGTCGATATACTCTGTTTCAATAAGTGTGTTTTGAGAAAACGTCCGCCATACATGCTTTGGCTCGCGCTTAAGCAAACGATGAGAACATAAAACGGATCAGCCTCCGTAAGCACTTTCCTGCCAACCGCTTGTCTCTCCTGACACATCAACAGACCCATGCTGGAATGGGTTTCAGATGCGATTACATTTTTTTCTTTTTTACATTATATTTGATGCCTGTTCAGGTTTACTACTTCAAAAATTCATAGGGCCTGTAATTTTATATTCAGAAGAAACCTGTAGGTGTTGGCACAAATCTTTTTTTATTATTATTTATTTGTGCTATTTATGTACCTTCATGCAGATATTTAGTCTGGTGAAATGATACACGTTTATGCCTCATTTTGACAGCACAGGAGCTTTTCTATTACAGACTTACCAGCTGAATACGTCCATCATCTCAGCCTGCATCTGAGCCCTCAGGAAGTAAGAGTGTGGTTGCAACCGAACTGGTGTTCCCCTCACAAACTAGCAAAACTAGCCATTATTGGCACAGCACTAGTGTAATTGTCGATCCATCTTGCCATACTTTTTTCTCCGCTTCTAAAGAGAAGTGTGCTGTAACCATATCTCCCAAACTATTGCATCTGTCTGTGAGCCCTGCAGCTGAGGCACCCAAGCAATCTAGTGTGAGTATGCACCTTCTCCCTCATGATCCACCATTCATCATTCTGACACAAGCTACTTTTTTGAAGTGGAGAAAAATGTTGCAGTCAGCTCTTCCCTTGGTCTCCAAAAGTGTGAGAGTGTGGAACTGATTGCGGGTGTGTGTGTGTGTGTGTGTGTGTGTGTGTGTACACACTGTGTGTATCTGGGCATATATGGGGATGCACATACATTATGTATGAGTGATTCTGTGTGTGTGTGTGGGTGTGTGTGTGTGTGTGTGTGTGTGTCTCTCTCTGTGTGTGTGTACTGTACACTCTGCTGTTGAACGTTGTATTATGAAGTTGCTGTCGACATTGCGGTCGGATTATTGCTGAAACTGTTGTGGTTCAGTCATCTTTTCTGTTTTAAGCGCTAGCTATTGTCTAAACAGAAATCTTAACTTGTTATTTTCACATCAAGTGATGGCGGATTACCTTTCTGAGTGTATAGATTCTGCATTACTCAAACAGTCACGTTGGAATGTGTTAAAACAAAGAACACGAAGGCACTCGCCTTTAAGTCTCCGGTAACATGTCCTGATGGAGTCACATCAATACTGTTATTAAGGATGAGAACAGCCATCGGATCAACAGCTAATGACACATAGGGGCCATCTCATTGGAGAGGCTGTCTGTCAGAGGCAGTGGGTGACAAACAGCCTGCTGACCATTTCAGCTTGGAATGCTAAGTGTGCCTGACTAACAGCTTGTGTGTTTGTGCGTGTGTGTGTGTGTGTGCGTGTGTGTGTGTGTGTGTGTGTGTGTGTGTGTGTGTGTGTGTGTGTGTGTGTGTGTGTTTCCCTGCCTGTGAGTGAGTGAGTGTTTGGTTATTTGTGTGTCAGTCTGTAAGTGGTGTAGCCCTGCAGGTTAAAAATGAGTTTGTTTTGGCTTCAGCCCCATGGGCTCCTGAGCCTGCAGGTGAGTGGGCGTGTTGGGTGTCATTCTCTGCACTGTGGAGACCAATGAGCTGCAATGGGGAGGGGCATAGGTCAGAATGTCACATAGTCAAATAGTAAAAATGATTTGGGTCTATGCTACTGCTCAGAGATGGGCAGTATTTCAATTACTTGTATATTGTGTTACAGTGTTTAGGCAGAAGGAGATTTTTTTTCTGCCAGATTCTACCACGAGACCATCTGATCTGCCTCTGAATGTCATTGTCGAATCAGTCAATTTGCCAAAAGTGTTGCTTCTTACGGCCCGCCCTTTTTTGGGGCGAAAAGGAAATCACCCCAGATCTCTCTCATTGACTCTCATGTTAAATCAATTTTTTTCACAAAACAGGGTTGTGGTCGTAAACTTAGAAAGCTGTCTTGATCCTTGTCAATTTATCTTCATTAGTACACCGACTTAAAGGAGGTTCTTTCAAAGAACGAATCCAGTTGTTGCACTGCACGTTAGCCATCTTGACACAATGTGACTTGATGAAAGCTGTGTGATGTCCTTATACGTAATTAGAGCTAAGGTCCGGGACGCAATCTGGCACTCCGCGCCTGGGCGAGACTCTCCACTTTGTGAATGAGGCGCACCTCACCTAGGACGCGATCTGGCACTCCGCGCCTGGGCGAGACGCTCCACTTTGTGAATGAGGCGCGCCTCACCTAGGACGCGATCTGGCACTCCGCGCCGCATTGCATAGAGGCAGGGGCGCAGGCGCACATGAGACTCTTATTAAAGATCTTAGTAATAGAATATTAATAAAGCACGCTAAAGTTGAAGAATGGACCGGAGGCAGAGTCGGTTTCAGTTGGCCTGTATTTCAGCATGGAGACCCCTCTCGCTGTTGGTTCAAGAACGGTCTAACCTGATGCAGTATGCTGTATGCAGTATGCCCCCCTAAAGAGAAGGGGGGTGGGATACAGTGAGAGGGTCACCTATGGGGGGATGGGGATGCCAGGACACAAGGCTTTATACAAAGAGAAGGGGGGTGGGATACAGTGAGAGGGTCACCTATGGGGGAATGGGGATGCCAGGACACAAGGCCTCTAGCAGGAAGAGGGGGGGGGGGGGTGTGTCACATGTCATTTGCATTGGATCTCAGTGAGAGACAGACGTAGTATACGTTCAGAGTGAGTTGTAGATACAGAGAAGTACATCTTTACCTATAATAATAACAATAATTCCAGTTCCATCATTAGCCTACTATAAACGTTGTTGAGACTCTTACTAAAGATCTTACTCATTCTCACAGAGACAAAACAAATAGCTACACGGTCATTTATCTGTGTGATGTCACATGTGTGCACCAGTGTTGTCAATCACATGCGGTCGCCAATGTTGTCAAAGATAATCTGTAACTTGTGGAAGTTGTATTGTTAAACGGTGAGTACTTTGGTAGATTAAAGTGTAAACTTTAAATACAAATGCAAGTACAACTTCTAAACGTTATCTGTAAGGTTGTGAGTGTGCAGTGGTAATCAAGGTGGATTCGTAAAACGTATTTTAGGAAATAAATGACATTGCTTGACGTGTAGCTATTTGTTTCTGTTTTGTTACCGACTTTCAACCTAATAAAAATCTCAACAACGTTTATAGTAGGCTAAGATCTTTAAAAAGAGTCTCATCGGCGCGGAGTGCCAGATCGCGTCCTAGGTGAGGCGCGCCTCATTCACAAAGTGGAGCATCTCGCCCAGGTGCAGAGTGCCAGACCCGCGTCCTAGGTGAGGCGCACCTCATTCACAAAGTGGAGAGTCGCCCAGGCGCGGAGTGCCAGATCGCGTCCTAGTCCTTACCTGGCAATTACATATGACGAAAGCACGGTGGGGATGGCCCTCTCGGAAGCCAAAGAGATTGCAATGAGAGCCCTGTGGCGGCGGTTACAAACATGAAAAAAAGGATACGGAACCACTGACATTGGCCCGTCATAATAGCCTGCACCTGGCCCCGTGGTTACTACGTTACGCCACTGATTAACCCAAACCTGAATGTTCTGCTATAACAAATTGTGAGAACTGCAAAATCAGAAAAAGTATTTCCTGTATTTTAAAAATACAAAATACATGTATTGTATTTTGTTACATTTTCTGGCAACAGTATTTTGTATTTTATTTTGATACATTTATTTGAGGGGTATTTTATATTTTGTATCAAAATATGCTACTGCTTCACATTTGGTAGATATACGTATATTGATGACAATTGCATTAATTACTGGAACAATTAAAACAAAAAAATCTGCAAAAGTGTGAGTTCCGTATGCTTTTGCTCAATAGGTCAGTACACTACAGGAGTGTTGATAGTGGATTCACACTTTCCCCTTCTTAGTACTTAGATTGCCAGTTTAACTGTACTAAAACGATCTGGCAGCATACAGGAGATACTGTAATACAAATAAATACATTTTCAATTTGAATTGGAACATTTTAGGGTGTGTCGTGTGTTTGGATGTGTTTATATTTGAGTGTCAAAATATAGTTATTAGTGTGTGTGCGTGTGTTGGCAGTTTTGTGTGTGTCTAGGTGTCCATTTTACGGTTGTTCTACATGTGACTGTATGGTCTGGTGGGAGTATTAAGTTTTATGCTTACTTGTGAAATAGTGCTCTGCAGCTGTGTGTGTGTGTTTATGTGTGTGTGTGTGTGTGTGTGTGTGTGTGTGTGTGTGTGTGTGTGTGTGTGTGTGTGTGTGTGTGTGTGACTGTGTGTGAGTAGGCACATGCATACAAGAACACTGTGTGTGTGCGGATCACGCTTTTAAGCAGTTGCCTGTCCACTTGACTGCTGCAGCAGGCTGACTGCTAGGGGTCATGCAGGTAACCTATTGGCAAAAGTGCTACGTGTGCCAATAGACGGCTGGCAGCATTAATCACAGCAGAAAGCCCCATTTCTCCTGAGGTCAACACTGGGAAAGGGCAGCAGGCAGACGGGGCTCCGGGTGAAACAACCAGCACTGCCCCGCTTTCTGCTTCAGCATACACACTTGGGAAGCTGGTCAATCAAGTCCACTCAAATCAAATTTTGTCAATACTCTATTACAGGATTTTTTTTGTATTTTCTGTTTTTTCTCCGATGGGAAATGAAAGGAGGGCAGTCTGTACAAGCTGTTGAACGTCATGTGGAATTTAGTCAGGCATTACCATTACCTTCTGTACCAGAGTCAGGCAAATTGGGGAACATCTGTTTAGTATATGTGTATGATCGACAAAAATGAACAGGCTTCCTGATCTGCTCATAGGAACTGCTCAGAAATACTTTCCCTAACAAAAATACAGTAAATAAGATCAACTTTGTTGCCTTATTTCCCCGACCTTTTTTGCTGTAATGGCATGGATGTATAAGCACAATATTTCGGAGAGGACCGTGTGTAAGGATATTGAATAAACACATGGAGGCTTTGCATTCAATTTGTTTGCGGCTTAGTGCAGTGTATGGTGATGGCTTCCTTTCAGATCTCAAACTATGTTCGAACTCTTGGAACATCTTGGAAATCTGACCCTCTGTTTTGTCTTTCTTGACTAGTAGGGAAAGTTCTTTCATTTGTAGTGCAGCTACATTAGAATTCGATATCAACACGTACAGTAGTTTAGACATGCAATACTTCAGTGGACTAGAACTTATTGTTAACTTGCAATCTCATTATAGTTTTTTTTTGTATATCAAGCAGTAGTATTAAGGCATAGTAGAAAGAATGCAACATAGGATTCAACTTTCTGCTGACGTGATTTAGCATTTTCCCATTATGAAAACACAGTAAGTTCGATAGTTTGTCAAAGAATGTGTCTGTGTCCAGTAGAAAGGGGAAGAATGTATAACCCTAGCTATTAATGCCTTTAGAGTTGTTATTGACCATCCAAGGATCCATACTGTGCAATCACTGCTTGCTAAATTGCTTTCTCTGTGAATACTTGAGCAGCCAATGGTATGCCAATAACCCTCAAAGCCATATTGTATTGACAGACAACGATTTGACAAAAGTCATTTTGTTTGACAGGGTCATTGTTATGTTCAGGTCTGTGTCTTGATCTTGCTGAGGCAAAATACCCCCCCCCCCTGGCAGATACATCTATAAGTTAGTGCAAGGAGAAGCATTTTAATGGCATATATTATCCTTAGACGAGCCTGCCAATGGTAATCTGTCAATCAGTGATGCAAGCTGTTCTTAACAACGGCTCTCACATTAGCAAGTCCAAAGACCTCCAGTGACCTTGAGTATTATGTTTGTTAAACCATCCTACGCAAACAACGACTCAAGTTCACGGTCTCCAGCTCCAAGCATAGGCTCCAAGCATCTTGGCCCTTGGACCTGCGAAGTCCACAGGCAGCTCAACAGTTGAGTTGCTCGTCTGTGTCCTTCAGGATGCATCAGAATCCCTCTCCTCATAGAGTTAAAGATGCTCGGACATTAGCATACATGGCCTGTCAAGTGTAAATGAATGACAAGACTTTCATCTCCCCGTGTGTCAACATCGCTTAGGCTTGATATGGTTCAGCATAGCCGCAAAGTGGCACACTACTCAGTTTACAGAGCCCAGCCTCCGACACGGGAAAACACTGCCTCGCGGAAAAAGAAGGCTTAATAAATAGAATAATACCCACCATCAATATTAGTCCAGGCCTGTGACAATGTCAAAAAGGAGTAAGGCGAACGCGCAGGCCACATCCAATAGGAATTGTCGGTGGTTGCTAGGCCCCACCGGGCTGTTTTAGCGCCAGACCCTGTGTGCATACTGGCAGAGTGTATTACAAGGTTTTTCTTTCCATGACTTGTCCTTGTTGTACCTTGCCTTGAGCTTTGTTCACTGCAGAATTAAATATTATTTCTCAGTGTGTTTTTATGTGTGTGTGTGTGTGTGTGTGTGTGTGTATGTGTGTGTGTGTGTGTGTGTGTGTGTGTGTGTGTGTGTGTGTGTGTGTGTGTGTGTGTGTGTGTGTGTGTGTGTGTGTGTCCACACTTGGTTGGTGTGATGGGTAGGCTCAATAACTTATCCTCAACTGTGTAATCATGGCATTAGAACATTGGGGGGGGGGGGGGGGGTGGGGGGGGGGGGGCGGGGTTGGTGTCGTCAATTAGTCTTTGTTGGGCATGTTTAATCTGCATTAAAGATTAACCATGAGCAAATTTAGTGCAGAAATAGAGAAACTGAATATTGCATAAGTTCCATCCCTTCTGTTAGTCCCTGACAAGCACCTTCACTGGCTGAGTAAGAGCCAAGCAGCATCTCTCTGATCCACTCCTTGAGTTTGGACGTGGGAATCTTCAAAATGGATGACTGCCTGATTCTGGGACTAATGAAATCATTGCAGAAAGATTGCAGACAGTGTAAATTTTGATTAAAAGCCATTTTTTACATAGATGACCCAAACAGCTCGTGGTCTCTCCCTCTCTGTCTCTTTCTCTCCTTTTTTCTCACTCCCTCTCTCTCTCTTTCAGTTCATTTCCAATCACTCTGAAATGAAAAAATCCTGACTTAGCAAGATTTAGCCACAAATAAGAACGTTTATCAAATTTTTCCATTAATCTGATGTGAGTGCTGATTAAAAACCCAGCCGTCGACAGACATTGCAGCTGCTTCGAGTAGACTGCGAACCCCTCCCCTTTCTCTCTCTCTCTCTCTCTCTCTCTCTCTCTCTCTCTCTCTGTCTTTCTCTCTCTATGTCTCTCTCTCTCTGTCTCTCTCTCTCTTTCTCTTTCTCTCTCTCTGTCTCTCTCTCTCTCTGAGGTGCCAATTGATCCAGATGCGTGGCCATTGCGTTCCTCACACGTGGCCCTGTGTAATCGATCCAGGGACAGACCTCAGTGGAGCTTGGCCCATCATCAGATGGGGTTGTTAATTTATTTATTTGTTTGTTTGTCTGTTTCTTTTTCTCATGTATTTTTATATGTGCTGAGTCAACACAAACAATCCCCAAAAGACGGAGTGCATGTTGAAAGTCAGGAGGGGTGGTAGGAGTGACAGTGGTAGTGGTAGGGGTGGGGGTGGGATTATAGGCAGTCGGCTGGCTGGCTGTGTGAGAGAGGCCCCCATGTGATGGATCCCCCTCTGCTGAGGGGATATTTGTAATATATCAGCAGAGTGTTGGTGGGATGTCTGCTGGGGGAGATGGACATCACACCAGGGCAGGAGGAGGCCGGGAGGGGCCAGAGTCAGCTGAAGCGGGACATGATGAAGAGAGAGAGAAGGATGACTGTGATGGATGGCGAAGGAGAGACACAGAGAGAGAGGAGGGGGGGGGGGGAGAGAGAGAGAGAGCGAGACGGAAAAAGGCCGCACTCCATTCAGTCAATGGGAATGATCGGGAACATCCTCCAAGCAGGGACTTCACAGGAGCAGACACCGACTCGCCAATAATGTGCACTCTAGCTAATGTTGCAGGCCATCATTTTATTCTCTGCCTATAGATCGACTTTCCTCTCGTGCTGATTGATATTAATCAAATCCTCCTTTGACTGAAGACATGGACAGGGGGTCATCTTTACTCACTCTTGTCGACTGCAATTGACTTCTTCTCATCAATATGATGCAATCTATATACTGACTAATGTAATATGTATGATATAAGAGTATAGAATAGAATAGAAATTATCAACTTCTTCGGAGCTACAACTAAACCTATATATATATATATATACATATGTAATGCCTATTCAGAATATATCCGCATTCAACTTCAGCGTACAAACTTATCAATCTTCAGGTCTCGTAACCCTCTCCTGTTGCCTCCATTTGTGTACGGTGGAGCATAATAGTGCTGTCGGACATGTTTTTGGTCTTGTATCATTTTCATTGCCGTGTACAGATATGTCTTCCAAACTGCTCTTCAGCACTGCTGTAAGGGCAGTGACCTCCAGGGCCACGGCCAGTAATGGATGAGTGGAGGAGTCGTTGCCGTCCGGCTCCCCTTGTTGCAGGAGACATGAACTAATTAATTACAGAGGATGTTGGCCGGCCCGGACGCTGACAGGATCGTTGTGGCTGTGTGGTTATTGACTAGCCTGTGGAGAAAAGTTGCTCATTTAGCACTGTGTAGCAGGCTCAAGAGGTCACTGATCATTTTGGAGAGCTAACATGTGCTTGGGATGTCTCTGTGTGTGTGTGTGTGTGTGTGTGTGTGTGTGTGTGTTTGCATTCCTGCATGCAACTGCTTGCTGTCGTAGCTGCAAATACAACCTGCACGGTGCCTGTTTTGTACATGCGGTCGCATTACTCCAGCTCTTCATGCACCTCCAGGCACACATATTCACACACAAACACACACCTCACCAGAGGACTGCTGCAAGTACACAAACGTTAAACATATTAATGTATATGTGCATATTCCCATCTCTTCTTGTGAGTCCTATCAAGAAGAGTATGTACACTGATGCACAGGCTGGATCCAGAAGCCGTCCAGTATGATTAGCATTTCGGGAGGACCCTCTCTGTCCCTCACCCTGTTTGCTTTCCACAAGCACTCACCAAGTGGGTGTTTATCTAAGCTCGCCTCTGGCTGAAGTCCCATCAGTGCGGTGACAGTGGCCCCTTTTGTTTAGTTGGCTTGCAGCTTCTTAGCATCTCCAGCCGTGTGGAGCAATGCTGAGGCATGATGTAACACAAAGTAATGTTTATGTAAGATCATTACGGACTTGCGTGTTTAGTCTTTTGTCCCGACTTTGGTCAGCCTTAGGGACTGGGATTGCCGTTGTCTTCACGATATCATGATCGTATGGAATGTAATGAGTGGAAAAGTAGCTGTAAGTTGATTTAAATGCAGTAGATCAAAAGTGAGTATGTGTGTATGATGTCAGTGTGTTTATCTGCCCCGATCAAGCTCAATCTGTGTGCCGGTGCGTTCCGTCCCGGGCGCAGGGCGAGCGAGTGGAGTAGATTAGGGGGTTGCGCCCTTGAGCATCTCTGGTCGTCAGTATTATTCTGGAAATATAGATTCAGTGGCAGCAGGGGCAGGGGCAGGGGCTGGGGCCGAGGCCACGGGTAGTGGCTGTGGATAAAATGCTGCAATCATCCCCACCAGTTCCCTGTGCGCCCGGCCCCAAGGATGCTTTTGAATTTCTAATGCACCGTGCAGGAGACAAATGTGCAAAACGTACTCAAGCAGAGCTTAAAAACTGATACATTATGATTCCCCCGTCCCTTTAACAAAACAAATGGTCTTAATGGCTGGGCTCTAATTGTGTGGGCAGGAAGACATTCCTTCTTTCTTTACTCTCTGTCCCCCGATCCCTCTCTCTTTCGCTGTGTCGCAGCACCTTTGGGAATAGGTGATGCTCGGGTGAAACTCCGTTCCTTTATGAGCTCGCCGGTGAAAGGAGAGATGTGTTACTCTAATTGCCTTGGCTCTTGCTCCTCCGATATGCCATCCGGGGAAGGATGAAAGGATAGAAAGGGACACCTCAGAGAGAAAGAAAAAGGGAGGGGAAGACAGAGAGAGAGAGAGAAAGAAGGTAAGAGGGAGGGAAAGAAAGGAGGAAGGAGAGTGAGAGAATGGCAGTAGCTCTAGCCCGGAGGGTCGCTGTTAACTAGGTGACAAGCAGGTTGAGTGTAGTTTCATAATGCATTGACAATGGCCTTTTTTTATTTCTCCTCTCTCTCTCTCTCTCTCTCTCACACACACACTCACACACACTCACACACACACACACACACACACACACACACACACACACACACACTCTCTCATTCCCTCCATCTGTGCCTTTTTTTGTTTATTTATTTTTTTGTCAAGAAGCACTCACCGCCCAATGCATATTCATGAATCGAAAAGCAGAAGGAAAGAGAAAGAGAAAGAGAGGGAGGGGCTGGCTGTGGATACAGTACATGTTGACGTCACCGGCGCCTTGTGAGCTGTATCAACCATATAAAACCCTACAGTTGCAGCCACCATTTTATACCAATGATGAATGCATCAGATTTGTTATTTCCACCCTTAGTAAAGAGTGAGGTTTGTGTGTTTGTCAGTGATGTCTGCAGTGCCGGAGGTCAAAGTTATAGTTGCATTGTTTAGTATGGTTTGTATGAATTGTTGTATGAACATATAAATCAAAAGCATTGTATTAACCTTTTGCATTTACCCTCAATGTTTTTCTTTGCAATCATTAATCCAATACTGCAGTGGTCCTCCTTAGGGTCTTTTCATTATAAATGAAGGCTGAATTCCCTCTGGTGTGATTAGACCCCATAGGAAATGAGCACAAGGCCTGCTGAGCCTATTGACCATCACAGAGCAGATTCATGGAGGAACACTGTGGAAGAACTAGCTTGGGCCTTAGCCTGCTTTTATGACTCATGAAAATCTATTGCGTAACACTGAAAAAGTCGGACGTGGGCAGTTGCCTTTAGTTTCAAAACATGACCACAGCAACAGATGGATGGATATTAAAGCTAGCATAACACCCGAGATTTGCGTTTGACCCTGGAATCAACTGTCTTCACTTTCAAACCCCTTTTCGGCGGTTGTGTCGCATCTCGTTCTGTGACCTGACGGAGAGGTGGAGACTGGGAGTGGGGTCAGTGGCGGTGGCTTTCGCCGTGTTGCTACTGTGACCGTGACCATGACTCCGGAAGGCAGCTTGGTTATCCCGCATGACGGACGTGACAGTGATGCAATGCCGACAGGTTGACAGGGCCGAAATGGCAGGTGGGCCCCTTTGACGTGTTGACAAGAGGGCGACGGCAGCTCCTGCATTTTTAATGTGCGTCCGCCACAGGTTACGCTCATGCAAGGCCCTCGTTATGGCCCCTCCAAACCAGCATGGCACCTAGCCAGGGGCAGACAGAGAGAGAGAGAGAGAGCGAGAGAGAGAGAATGAGTGATACAGAGGAAGGATGGAACAGAGAACTACTGGAAGGGAATAAGAGCCAGAGGTGAAGACAGCGAAGGAGAGTGATAGAGACAGGAGAGGGAGCAACAGGACAACACCCCCACTCCCCCTCCGTCCACCCACCCACCCCCAACCACCACCACCACCACCCCCAACCACCCACCTCCCACACCCCCCGTTAGACACCTCAATAATTTAGTGCATGTGTTTACAGAACGTTGACAAAGTCAAGTGCACTGCCCCTGTATACATCCTAGGGATGAATAATACATGCTTGCAATGCAATGCCGGCCAGCAGCGCAGGGAATGCGGATGTGCCGCATATAAGCCGAGTAAATGTCCTGACATTTCAAATATCCAGCCCGCCGAAATGTGCTGAACACACACATTCAACCCCCCAGCCCCAACCCCCTTCAACTCCCCAGCAAGAAAAACATCCATCCCTCTCCCCTTTATCCACACCGAACCCCCCACAACCCCCCCAAACACCCCTCCGCCCCCACAAACCACAAAAACAAAGGCCCTGAGACCCAGACTGGTCCGGTCCAGACATCAAGCCTGTGTTGATAACAGGGTCCCTTCCCCCTCGGCCTTAACACTGTTTTATCTGATAACACAACATCTCTTTTCTCTTCTCTCTCTCTCTTAAATTACAGGTGTACTGATTCAGGGTCTGTGGGTGTTATGTAAGGCTGTGGTGTTGATTGTCTGGGTTTTGGCTGGGGGCAGTAGAGGAACTGCCGGGCAAATGGACAGATGCTTGGCGCTGTTTTTCTCTCCTGTCGTCATTTTGTTGTTGTGAGAGGGGGGGGGGTTGTTTCATGATTCAGACATTTCCATCACATCTCCTGTCGAGCCAAAGCTATATCTAATCCATTTTTAAAAAGCCTCTCTCTTTTTTTTCCCCTGTCTGTGTGTCATAGTCAGGTGAGTTATGCACTGTTGTTATTGTGAGAGAAATGTATTTAATAATGCATTGCACTGCGTGCAGATAGTGATGAATCATCACAGAGGGAAAACAAACAAATGGAAAACAAACCCCCCCCCCCAAAAAAAAAAAAAACACCCAAACAAACCCACAGAAAACATGAGGTTGTGAAACACATATGGAGAATCTAGAGCATGGAGAGGCTTCTTGACAAGCCAATGCAAAAACATACAGACCAAGGTTTAATCAGTGGAGTTGCATGTTGATTTTCTCCTGTTTAGAAATTTCCTATCGTCGCATTCATTTGTACCAATTGTAGATACTCCCACTTGGCTTTTGAGCCGGTGTTAAATATGTGTAAATAATCAAAAGTGTTTGTGTATGTGTGTGTGTGTGTGTGTGTGTGTGTGTGTGTGTGTATGTGTGTGTTTGTGTTAACATTGTATTGTGTTCATTCTCCTGTGCAATTCTGTGTTCATGTGTGTTTACATATTTTTGTGTGTGTATTCCTCTATTCCATTTGTGTGTGAATGTGTGTGTGTGTATATGTGTGTGTGTGTGTGTGTGTGTGTGTGTGTGTGTGCTAGTCTGAGTGTGTTTCGGAGCATAATGCATGCAGTCCCACTCCCTCTTGAAGAGATAATTTGCAAGGCTGAGTGTTTCCCCGGGGACTGCTCTCATACTGCAGGAGCAGGAGGATTCCTCTGTCAGATGCCTCATATCGCAGCGCATTGCATTGAAATGCATCGCATCGCATCGCGTAGCTCTTACATTAGGAAGCTAAAGCCAATATAGCATAAAGCCAACAGACACCTCATATATATAGGGCTTTTCACAAGCATTCACTGGCACAGACACACATGCAAACACATGCATACAGTACATTCACTTGCACACAGACACATACACACATACCCACTCATACTACACACACACACACACACACAAACACACACACACACACCCACACACACAAACACACATTCCCTTGAGCACAGACACACAGACACTCACTCATACCACGCACGCACGCACGCACGCACGCACGCACGCACGCACGCACACACACACACACACACACACACAAATTCACTGGCACAGAGACCGAACCCACGTACTCACTCATACTATATTTACACACATACACATACACATACACATACACACATGTGCATAAACAGATGCACTGATACAGATGCACACACACACACACACACACACACACACACACACACACTCATACAGGCACTCGTACACAGACATGCATATTTTTGTTGCACATCCTGACAGACACTGAGGGCCTGATTTACTAACAGGATTGCGCCCATTTCTGGCGTAAAATAGCGGTCGTAAACATAAAACGGTATTTACTAAGGGGGCGCAGCGCATATTAACGCTTTGTGGTAGTGGACGGGGAAGAAACTAAAAGGTGGGTGGAAACATGAGCAAAGATAAGTGTGCCTAATGATGTATTGCGTGGTATTTACTAAACTGCCTGGCAAGCGCACATCTCCGATTTGCACGCTAATTCTCCGCCTCATAAAAGCACGTCTTAACCAGGAAGCGCATTTTCACTGAGTCTGAAACGTTGATATGGCGGCAGTGATAAGAGAAAGGTGAAGAAAGAAGACAGAGACAGCACACAGAAATAATTTTTTCAACTGGTATAACACATTTTCAGTTAAATGAACCACAAATCATTAGACGGTAAAGGTTAACCAGCCACGCAATACTTAAACTACTGAACCAGATCAGAGACGATATCTAACCCTCCAACCGGAGATCACATTCCATTCAATCAGTTGGTAAACATTGCAAATATTGGCACCGGATCATTTCAAACAGTTATAGTATCAGCAGTTGATATATCTCAGCCTTCACTTAGCCAAATATTCACACAGGTACTCGAAGCATTGCTATGGCGCACTGGTCAATACATTTCCCCACTGCCACAGCTGAAATTATAGACATCAAACAGGACTTTTTTTGAAATCGCAAACTTTCCGAACGTAATATGAACCATTGATTGCACCTACATCCATATATATTGTAGTGAACCCATGTCCCTTGTAGAAATTATTAATCTCGCCAAGTACACATCTATATTGTTATAATAGACAGTTTATGCATTAATGCCACCAATAGCATATTCTTTATAATCGTGTTCTTTTAAACATCTTGCTGTAGGTGATGGCGGGCAGAACAACAATATAGCAGCGCACACATTGAATCAGGTTCAGTGATTGAGCGAACGTGAACCAATATATCTATCTCCACTTAGCTGAAGCTTCATTTTCTCTTCCTAAATAAATACCACGGAAAATGCGGAAAAACACCTTGCGTTAATGTGCGAACGCAGTTTAAGCAGCGGTCGCAATGATAGTAAATCAGGCCCTATATAAGGCGGAGTAAACACAGTTTGCCAAGCGCAGATCTGGTTTGATAAATATCAAGTAAAATGCGCAAAAACACTGTGCGTTAATTTGCGAACGCAGATTAAGCAGCGCTCGCATATTAGTAAATCAGGCCCTGAGTCTTGACAGAGAGGCTGTCCTCATCCGTCCAGCGGAGATCTATAACAGCGAGGATTTGTGTCCGGTTAGACTAAAGGCAGCCAGAACACATCATGGTGATTGACAGGCCTGTAGTGTCCTCTCCGGAGGATTTATGCTCACATTCGCGTTGTCCTCATCCTCAGCCTCATCCTCATCCCCATCCTCATCCTCATCCTCATCCTCATCCTCATCCTCATCCTCATCCTCAGCCTCCACCTAATCATCATCATCATCATCATCATCATCATCCTCATCCTCATCCTCATCCTCACCTCATCCTCATCCTCATCCTCATCCTCATCATCATCATTATCATCCTCACCTCATCCTCATCATCATCATTATCATCCTCACCTCATCATCATCATCATCCTCACCTCATCCTCATCCTCATCCTCATCCTCATCCTCATCCTCATCCTCACCTCATCCTCACCTCATCCTCATCCTCATCCTCATCCTCACCTCATCCTCATCCTCATCCTCATCCTCACCTCATCATCATCCTCATCCTCACCTCATCCTCATCCTCATCCTCATCCTCATCCTCATCCTCATCCTCACCTCATCCTCACCTCATCCTCATCCTCATCCTCAGCTTCACCTGCCCAGGCCTCGTCGAAAACCACCCCTCCTCCCGCTGCCCTACAGCGGGGGCCTCGGAGCATTGCTTTTTTTTTTGTCCTTGCATGCGAAACAATGGGCGCTCCAAGCTTTGTGCTGAATTAGCCCTCTCTGCTGGCGTTTTACTGGGGAAGTCATTATTAGCGCTCCCTGATAAAGAGGAGATTTCAGAAGCTTCAGACTTTATGTCTTCCACCCCCCCCTCCTGCCACCTCACCAAAGGCGCTGCTGTAGCGTGGGTAATAATAGTATACAGTGGGCGCCGGAGCCATATATAGCAGATTATTTTAATAGATTGTTTTATATACGCTGTGATTTATGAGTGCCGAGCTTAAGCGGTGATGGTCATAATTAATCTCTACCGTCATGTGTGGGAAAAGGCCAGCTACTGATCTATGCACAGCATATGGCACAGGGCTCCCAGGCTCCCTGCACCAAAACAGCCTGGACTATTCAGTTGGATCAGCACTTCCAGCTACACCACCAGCCCCTCTCCCCTCTCTCTCTCTCTCTTTTTCTCTCTCTTTCTCTCTCTCTCTCTCTCTTTATCTCTCTCTCTCTCTCTCTCTATATCTCGCTCTCACACACACACACAAATGCATATATATGTATATACCTATTCCCCTCCTCTTTGTGTTTTGTGGTGCATCTCTTCACCTATTCACCCACTTGGCTATTTTGGGAGGGAGTTAGAGAGGACGTGGCTTATTTGCTGTGTGCGTAAACGAGGTTGTTGTTTGGAATTTACTATTGTTGTCCGGACTTAAGCCATCACTGACCACACTGGACATTTCCGGAACATGTATATCCACTCTGTGCAACTTTGCGACCTTCGAGGTTTGCCTGTCTTACTCTCAAGCCCAGCTCTTATTCCAGACGCTCCCGTCATCTCGTAACAGCATGCCTATCCAGCATTCACTTTCAGCTCTCTGCAGGTGACGCTTCTGAGGCTCTCATAGGTTGGATCCGTAGAGGTGCTCCGTCAAATTGAAGTCCTTGTCGCTAACTTTCAGACTAGTCAGTGGAACTGACCAGACAGTGCCCACACCCAGCCCCTCTTTAGGGCATGTGTTCTGCCCCAACCCCCCCTCTTTAGGGCATGTGTTCTGCCCCAACCCCCCCTCTTTAGGGCATGTGTTCTGCCCCAACCCCCCCTCTTTAGGGCATGTGTTCTGCCCAAACCCCCCCTCTTTAGGGCATGTGTTCTGCCCCAACCCCCCCTCTTTAGGGCATGTGTTCTGCCCCAACCCCCCCTCTTTAGGGCATGTGTTCTGCCCCAACCCCCCCTCTTTAGGGCATGTGTTCCGCCCCAACCTCCCCTCTTTAGGGCCTGTTTTCCATCCCAACCAGACCCCCTTTAGGGCTTGTGTTCTATCCCACTGGCTACGCTCTGCAAGTAAAAGGCACTGGATGTCGCCATCTCTGCATGCCATTAAGTCTGGAGTTTTTTTTTTCATGCAATGGAGTCATTTAGAAACGTTCAGCTATGCCTTGTGATATGTGTATCAAAGCAGGGTCTTTTAACAGCAATATATTCTTGGATTGTTTTTTGTTTTGTTTGTTTTTTTTTGCCTCACTTGTAAGTCAGCTTGGATAAAAGCGCCTGTTAGGTTAATTCATGTGTATGTGCAGCGAAATAGAATAGAGAGGGGTGTGGATGGGATGTGAAATCTGATCTATTGGCCTTCTTATGAGTGGAGAGCAGAGAGCTGATCCTTCAGGCATGATTGCTCTAAAACACCACTTTGTTCCAGAAGCTTCTGCTAGCTACTTGAGCATTTGTTTGCGTAGGACGCCAGTGTCTCATTGAAGAAGGAAGAGTTCTGTTTCTGTTTTAGTTTTTTTTCTCCTTTCCTCCTTTGAGCAGATCTCATGTCGTGTTTGTTGATTGAGTCACTTGATTTCAGCAGATGTGTTGTGGAGCCAAAAAGAAAGGACTGTTGTTTTTGTTCCTGTTTTTATTTATTTATTTTTCCATTTCCTTTATGCTTTCTTCTGTACTCCCATAGGTCCTCACTGTCAGGGCCCAGCAAGGCACCGCTGACCTGCTTTAGCTGGGGCTGGAGGAGAGAAATGTAATTCCCCCTATCACAGACAGGAAAGCCCTCGCCACGGAGACACAGAGAAATTTCAGAGTAATATTGATCTCAGTTAATTAGATTCCTATCAAGTCTTCTGGGACTGGAGTTCCGGCAACACATTTTAAAAGGAATGGAAAAAGAGAAGAAAAGGCTCAGAGATGTACCAGTATATAAACAGAGTTAATTTCATTTTAAAAGCCCCCCAGTACATAGGCTGATTTGATTATTGAGAGTATTTTTCGTGTCTAATTACAATTTGCTGTTTCCCCCTCCAAGTTGAAGTTCTACTTTTCACAGGGCTTAAATTAATTTAGCTCACACTATGGAAGTTTACAAATAGTTTATTTTTTTTACTTTTGTTGAGTTTTTCTCTTAATGTGGTCAGTGGTAGCAGTAGTGGTCAAGAGCCTGTTAGCAAAAAACACATATTAGTCTGCCTACAGAATCTATGCTACCCTATCACTAAAGGCTAATAATGAAAGTATCTCTCTCACTCTCACTCACACACACACACACACACACACACACACACACACACACACACTCACACACACACACACACACACACACACACACACACACAAAAACATGCATACACATGTACACACATGTACACACAGTCACATTATGCAGACACCCCTCATGGAGTGGACCTAAAGTTGTAGCTGTAATGATCTTCTTCCTAGGTTAGACGAAATACAGAGGACTGAAATAGGAACAGAGTATTATTGATGTGTGCACCTGTGCAGAGCAGTATCCACGCCTGATGTTCACAGTCATGTATTATTTTTGAGCTGTGCCCTGACAGCCAAAGCTTCTGAGTCGTGCGCATACTCACTCCATTTGTCCCAAATCAGCCGAATCAACACATCAGCAAAAGGCTGACCTCACTCTCAAGCATTTGCCCTCAGCGTTCCTCATCGGCCATTACCTCTTAAACTCCACAGGCTCCCCTCCGCAGCAGAGTACAGAGCCAGTTAATTCAGTCATTTGTAGTGTGTGTTATTACCCCCTGGTGAGCACCCTTCACCCCTACTACTTTCCTGTGTGATCTTTGAGGCTGTCAGTGTGAGGCGTGGCAGTAGTGGGATGGGGGGGGGGTGGGGGGGTTGAGGTGGGTTCTAGCAAGAAATGCTCATGGCCTGATGTCCTGGGGGCCAAATTCAAGGGTCACTGATTCTTCACGGCTGATCTGTCATAATGGAATTTAAAAGGTCACATGTGAAGATTAAAGGGGTGGGTTGGTGTTCGGGGGGGGGGGGAGGTGGGTCGTTATGGACCTTACGGGCCTTGTGAGAACTAAGCTTGTGAGCTGGGCTCGGGGGCCTCGGAGCTCTCCTGGCCCCCGGTGTGGCGTTAGCCTCATTACGGAGCCCCCCAGCAGCAACTCTCCATATGACGCAGCTCAGGGGCAGGAGCTCATGAAAGGGCTTGTGTAGCATGAGCGAGAGGGACTGCAGGTAGCAGCTGTGCAGCCAGGGGATGTTTACCACGCCATGGTGTGAGCATGCCACTGTATGGGAGCAGATTTGGATGCTATGCATCTGAGATGGTGTGCGTTTCTGTGTGGCTGGGGGTACACATTTGTGCTTTTGTGCAGGCACCTGTGTGTTCGTGTGTAGGACTTTATTTACAACTGCTCATATGGGCACAAGCGATTTACTTTTGTGTGCACATGTGCGTGTCAGAATATGTGCTTCAGAGTGTGTGCCAAAATATGCGCATTTGTCAACACGTTAGGTGTGGTTTGTAAGTGTGTGTGCGCTCACTCCATCTGCAGCCCCAGTCAGCCATCACTAATATGTGCACACGTATGCACACGTACAGTATGCACACGTATGCACCCGTATGCACACTTGTTCATCTGGCCCTTGTCGTAAAGAGCCGCCCCCATGGCCCCTGAGATGAACATCACTTACTCGCTGAGCAACTCCTGACCAACATGGCCAACCTCCGCACATTACGTCTGTGCAGCTTGAGCTTTGGGTGGGCCTACAAACATGTACTTGATATCAGATCTGTCAGTTCCTCATACCAACCCCCTCCCCCCCCCCTCTATCTCTCCCTCTCTCTTTCCGTCTTTCTCTCTCTGTAGGGTCAGTAATTGTTGCGGTAAATCCTGCCGCCCCCCCTACATGCACCCCCTCCTTAACTGCCCATTACACACGGTTCACCACGGCCCTTGTTGATTGCAACTGTCAGGGGGTCTCTAGATTGATGTGCTACGGTAAGAGGGAGGATGAACCCCCGGTCTACCACTCCTCCTCCTCCTCCTCCTCCTCCTCTCCTCTCTCATCCTCCATATCTTTCTTGGCCTCTCTTTCCATTTCTGCCCAAACTTTATGCTACTGCCCTCACAGATGTGTTACGGTGAGAGGGAGGATGAACCCTCAGTCTACCACTCCTCCTCACCCTCTTCCTCCTCCTCCTCCTCCTCTCCTCTCTTCTCTCATCCTCCATATCTTTCCTGGCCTCTCTTTCCGCCCCCCCCCCCCCCCAACTGTATGCTACTGCCCTGTCAGATGTTGTGTCTGAGGGCAGATAGGCCTTTCATGTCTCTCACGACTTTATCACACTCTTTCTCTTCCCCTTTCACTCCAGCTCCCTCCTTCTTGCTTCCCTTCTCTTTCCCCTTTTCTCTTCATCACTCTCTCTCTTGCACATCACTCTGGGTCTCAGTCACGATACTTCACTCTCATGTTGTCTTCTTCAGTTGCCTCTATCTCGTTTTTTGTCTCTCTTTGCCTCTATCGCTCTCTCTCTCTCGTCCCATTTCTCTCTCACTCTCCCACACACACAAACACAATTCTTCTGAGGCGTTGCATTCCTGGAAATCCGTAGCAGATCTGAGAGGGGTTCGCCGTGCGCCAGGCTTCTCATAAAAATAAAAAAAAAGCTCCAGTGTGTGCCGCGCGCTCATGAAAGACAGCCAAACAAAGGATTTCACGTCGACAGAACGAGAGAATGGGCGAGATGGAGAGCGGGAGAGACAGAAAGAGTCTGCCTCAGACACAACGGAGAGCCCACTTGTGCTGAGAGCTAATCCTGCTCGTCACAGGCCCAGGAATAACTGATTGTGTTTCAGTCGTGACACCAGCCATGTGGGGGGCTCAAAGGTATCCAGCGATAGCGACTACCTTGGTTTCTGTGTCAGGGGTTTAGCTACATCCATATCCACATGGTGTGCGCTCTATCTCTCTGTCACACATACACACACGTACACACGCGAATACACGTACACAAGCACATATGTACACACACACACACCAATAAATACACACACACGCACACACGAACGCACACAGAGTCACACACATGCACAATCACACACATACACACACACACACACACACACACACACACACACACACACACACACAAAAACATGCATACACATGTACACACACTCACATTATGCAGACACCCCTCATGGAGTGGACCTAAAGTGTCCTTCAGGATGCATCCGAAGTGGATTAATGGAATTTACAGAGCTTTTCCCCACCCTGTGCACACAAAGAGCAGAGGAGTCACTGTTTGTACATCACAGCACTTAGGTATTACCATGTTTTCCCCCTTAAAGGCAACCAATCAATGCTCACACATAAATAATGCAGGGGACCATAGGAGGGAACCATAACTGTCATAAATTATTATTTCATTTGATCATTAGAGCCCAATCTATTAGAATAAACTGACAACATTATTCATCAACACAAATATAAATATTCATGCCTTGCGCATTCTATTTACAGAATACCGAATGGATCTCAGTCGCAGACGGAAAGGGAAGTTTGGGTGTAAAATATGAATTTTCTGCGAGTGCTGAAATAATTTAGCGAATTGATTAAGACGAAGGTTAGGGTTGATGGCGCTCATGTCTGTGCATGTAAATTTGGACGTGTGTGTGTGTGTGTGTGTGTGTCTGTGTGTGTGTGTGTCTGTGTGTCTGTGTGTCTGTCTGTCTGTCTGTCTGTCTGTCTGTCTGTCTGTCCGTCTTTCTGTCTGTGTGTGTGTGTGTGTGTGTGTGTGTGTGTGTGTGTGTGTGTGTGTGTGTGTGTGTGTGTGTGTGTGTGTGTGTGTGTGTGTGTTGTCTGTAGCATTTTGAAAGTTATGTGCTCCCCAGTGCTCACTCATTTTAGTCAGAGATTAGAGGTCCTGAGGGGGAAGAGAGGGGTGGATGTGATGGGGTGTTTGGGGGTTTTAGTGGAGGTGAGCCAAACAAGAGCCTCCTGACAGGAGAATGATTCGGATCTGAATTTTAAACTCCTCCAGAGAACACTCGCAGTCACGTAGGACGGCGGTATCAAAACTCCCATCATGTCTTATAAATGAACCAGATGTAATCGTACTTCCTCTCTCTGAGCAGCCATTTCACAGTAAGCCCCAGCAGTGGCAAAGGCCCTAATTTCCAGGTAACGGCACTGATTTTGGATTGGGGCTGGGGGGGCGGGGGGGGGTGGGGGGGGATACAAAAAGCGGCAGTCATGAGAGGAAAGAGGGGTTTGTGAAAGAGTGACAGAGAGATAGAAGAAAAAACAGATGAGTTGAAATGGATAGACAGACTCAAAGCAAATTGAGGTCATCAAGTCGTCATGAACGGCATGATTGTGGCGCAATAACGCAGGAGAACAGGGGGACAGGAGTATGGTTTAAAGAGGTGTCTTTGCCACAAATGGATCCGCGGCGCATATGGAAACTGCAGGGGCCTGCGGGTAGGAGCTGGCCGTCAATGGGCGCAGATAATGTGATGAATGTGCTTGCTCCCGCTCTCCAGTAACCAGATTTTTCCCTTTTTCAGCCGTCGCGTTATTTGCTCTCTCTCACACAGATGAAGTGAGCACGCTCTGATTATTGTTGTTCTGGGTGTTTCTTTTTTTCAAGCCGTCGCCACATTAGGTATTCATGCAGAGACGTCTCTGTGACCGCAGGGGCAGAATTGACTACAGAGGACCAGTAGTCTTTCTTGCCACTCTGATTCCCCCTCAAGCTTTTTTCTTTGAGAGAGACGGAGCACGTGTTTGTGTGTATTGGAATATATGTGTTTTATTTCTCTGATTTAAATTTGTGCATTTGGGTTTGTGAGTATATGCTGAAACTGGCGTGTGCGTGTGTGTGTGTGTGTGTGTGTGTGTGTGTGTGTGTGTGTGTGTGTGTGTGTGTGTGCGTGTGTGTGTGTGTGTGTGTGTGTGTGTGTGTGTTTGTGTGTGTGTGTGCACGTGTGTGTGTGTGTGTGTGTGTGTGTGTGTGTGTGTTTGTGTGTGTGCGTGTGTGCGCGTGTCTGTGTCTGTGTGTGTGTGTGTGTGTGTGTGTGTGTGTGTGTGGGGGTGGGTGGGTGTATGGGTATGTTTGTGTGTGTATTTGATTATAAGTCAAAAGTGTATGTATTTTATGTCTGTACAGGGACAGTGTTGTTTATACTTTGCGTCGGCCTCTGTGTCGGTATTGTGCCCGCAGTTGCAGCCCTGTGAGTGTGTTTGGAACCGGAGGGTGCCTGTGGATGTATTTGATGGACAGCGCTGTATGCGTGGTGTGAGACGGCGCGGATGCGATGGGAGCCGGCGTTCACCGGGGAGCGCTTTAGGAAGGGTTTTTATTGAGATGGATCTCGCCCGTGTCTCTGGACCGACGCTCATGAGCTCCTGCTGAATGTTGCAGACATGTGCCTGCCAGTCCATACACAATTATACACAGAGGTCTGTGTGCGTGTGTGCGTGTGTGCGTGTGGGCGTGTGTGTGTGTGTGTGTGTGTGTGTGTGTGTGCGTGTGTGCATGTGTGCGTGTGTGCGTGTGTGTGTGTGTGTGTGTGTGTGTGTGTGTGTGTGTGTGGGTGGCCTCTGCTCACGTGCTCCCCTCTCTGCCTCTCAACCGTACAATCAATCAAGAACCCATCCTTAGACACGTGCCTCTTAATAAGCAAAGCTCCCCCAACGATCCCCCTTGCAGATAGACTCGAGTAAATCAGAGCAATGTGGGAGATGGACAGAGAGACACATAGAGAGAGAGAGAGAGAGAGCGAGAGAG
>NC_137916.1:10385146-10400146 GCF_963457725.1 Sprattus sprattus | reverse complement strand
ACACAGATTGCGAGAGCAAAGCCGCTTAAAAATAAATAAATAAAAAAAACACGGACCCACAACAGCCCATCCCTTCTTGAAATGATACTGCAGAGAGTAATTAAAGTCAGGCAGACCACCGTGAACACGTCAGATTGTGTTCTTTTTAATTCCATTAAAGGGTCACTCTTGAAATCAGTTTTTTGATGAATACACCAGGTTGTGTGATAGCAGGGCTAAATTAGACGGCCTGCGCTCCTCCGTGTTTTAATGAAGGTGGTCCGATGCAGATTGGGCATAGTGGGCTGTGCGGGGATGTGCTGTACTGTCTGTCTGCCGCCCCATATGATGGATAGGCCTGCCAGCAGACAGGGGCTCATACAGTAATTCTGCAGAAGCTGTGGAGATGAAAGAAGTCTGTGTGTGTGTGTGTGTGTGTGTGTGGATGGATGTGTGTGTGTGCCTCTATGCCTGTGTGTGTGTGTGTGTGTGTGTGTGTGTGTGTGTGTGTGTGTGTGTGTGTGTGTGTGTGTGTGAGAGAGAGAGAGAGAGAGAAAGAGAGAGCGAGACAGAATAGAAGAAGAAATCCTAAAAGAGGAACAGGGTGTGATGTTGACTCCATGTCTGTTTGTGTTTACGTTTGTGGTTGTTGCATACGAATGTGAGTGGATGTGTAGTTGTAGGCGACAGCATATTCAGTATTTATGTGCACATATGCGTATGCATACTTTCATACATACTTACATTTGTGTGTTAATGTTTGCTCATAAATGTGTATGTGCGTATGTGTGTATTTGTGCATGTGAGCGCGTGCCTGCGCTCACCCATGTGCATATGTGTGCTTGTGTGTATATGTGAGCGTGTGTGTGTACGTGTGAATGTGTGTGCGTGCATGCGTGTATATTCCCATGATGCCCATGAGTGTGAGGTACGTGTGTGGAGGAACTATCTCCTGAGTTTGCCTTCTGAGCTCCTGGTTGTTTTGAGTCAGGCTGTTTAATAAGGCATGAGTGGCACTGTGAAGCCTGAGCGAGAGAGAGAGAGAGAGAGAGAGAGAGAGGAAGAGAATCGATGGAGTTAATGAAAGCGATTAATCAGTTCTGAAACTCAAACCAGAGCAAACCTCCAACTCATCCCCCACTTTCTCTCTGAAGCCGGAAGCTCTGCGATGGTGCCCGAGCCTCGGAGACCAGCTGGGAAAAAAAATCATATAAAACGCTATGAGACATACATATGCAGGGGCCTTAAAACAACCCACAGTAAATCAAAGCAGGACTTATTCGAAATATTTTACAGTTATAAAGGAGGGGAAAATGAACCTTTACATGGGGGACTGCTTGAAACAACTAGAACGTAAAACATCCAAAATCATTTTCAATGAAGTTGTTAGTTGTCAGTGTCTGTGAAAGCGCGTGTGTGTTGGGGATGAGAGCTCTTTCGGTGTGTTCTGTGAAAGTGTGTTTGAAAGTGTGTGTGCGCTGGGAGCTCTTCTCTTTTCGGTGTGTTCTGTGGTTTGGGAGAAGAGCTTGTGTCATGGCGTGGTGGAGCTCTTCCTCCTGCCTGACGGCGCCCTGCGGAAGGTGAGTGGTGATGTGTGTGTCTGATTGCGGTTGGGTGGGCGTGCTGGCTGTGTGCTCATCACGCACACACACCTGCTCAGCCGCGGGTGCCCACTCAGATCCGATTCTTCCAGACTCTTAGGTGAGGGGGAGGGGGGATGAACATATGGACCAAAACCGAAGGCTGTCTCCTTTGTGCCGATGTTTACAGAAGGGCTGGGTTTTCTCTCTCTCTCTCTCTCTCTCTCTCTCCCTCTCTCTCTGACTGTTCTCCCTGGAAAGATGTTTCCAACCACACAGACTCACACACACACACACACACACACACACACACACACACACACACACACACACACACACACACACACACACACACTCACACACACCTACCTCCGCCACACACCCACCCACCCACACCCACGCCCACCCACCCAAACCCACACTCACACCCACACCCCACTTCTCTCCCCATGTATCCGGTTTGGCCTCGGGCGTCCACAGAGTTTCATGTGTGAGGACTGGCATCTGATGCCCGATGGGCGCTGTTCTACTGTAACTATGCATATGATTGCAGATCAGACGTAATTATGCCAAATAGATTCAGTGCATGCAGCTCACTTCTATTCAGCACCTCCAAAACAAGGCACTTCTCAGAAGACAGGGATGCATTTGGATGTTTTACGTGAATAATTAAGACTTAGTTAATTGATTTTTTTCCTCACTTGTTTTCCACTCGCTCCCTCTTTCAGAGTGACGTTTTGACAGAAAAAAAATGGATAAAAAAAGAAATTTTGCAGTGATTTTGACAAGGAGGTGGGAGGCAGAGGAGGAGAGAGAGAGAGAGTGCATGTCAGGTGAGCAACAGAATTGAGGAGGCATGTTGCAGAATGCACCTGTTTCTGGATGTTTCCAGATGGTTATCATATTTACACACATTACAGATGATGTCACACTAATCAAAATAAAGCACAGTTTGCATCGCTGCCAGAACACGCAGCAGATTCCATCTTGGAAAAAAAAGGTAAAAAATAACTTGGAAAAGAGAGATTGGAAAAACAAAGTACTTTAACTTGAGTTCCTTTGATAGCTGCCCCACTGAACTTGTAATTTCCTTTTCATTATGACTTTTCTTAATCACACTAATGAACACTAATGAAAAGATGAGTCATTAGCGTGGGGGACCAATTAGCACAGGTGAAGCCTTTTAGTCATGACTGTTTGGTACAGGGGAATGGCTTTCATGTGTCGTCTTACACATTAGTACTGACCGTGTCTGAAGCTGTGTGTTCCTGGTGCTATAAAAGCAGGACCGCTTGCTATAGTGTGTCACAAAGTGATGTCACCTGCAGCTTCATGGGCTCACCCACAAAAAAAAAATAAAAAATGAATAGCTAAATAAATTACTAATCGATGGAACATCTCTCCATATATACACAGTAACATTTATGGGGGCAGAATCCATCAAAGGCCATTGATTTTTGCTCCCGTCTCATATAACATGATGTTTGATCTGAGGCTTACTGATCACTGAGCGAGCTTATATTTTACATGTCTGGGCCTCTCCAGTGAGTTCATTAAATGGCTTTGGTAGGCTAGAAGTATCTGAGTGTGCTCTTGAGTGTGTCTGCGAGTGAGTGTCTGAGTCTGCGTTTGTGTGTGTATTTGTGTGTGTATGTGCGTAGTCTTCCCCCCACTAATATTTTCGGGGCCACTGGTGGATTAATTAAATGTTTTTGCATGGTGCCATGGGGGTGTTTGTGTGTTTATGTGTTATTATGACCATCTGCACGTGCACGCGTGTGCGTGTTAGTGCGTTTGCCAGGTGCTTAGATGAGTGTTAAGCATGACATTTGTATGGGGGCCCTGAGAGCTCATCGCACTGCAACATAAGAAAAACACATGCAAATTATTAACATCTTCATCAGATCCACAACCCATACACAGCATTTAGAAAGCTGCAAAACGCTGGACAATTCTGAAAACACGACACATTACAGAAACGTGCACCAAATGTGTAATTCGTCTTTGAATGTTACTTGGTGATAATTGTGCAAGGAACTACAGCCAGCTAACAGCTAAAGCAATTAAATGTGTGCATTTCATCAGGTTATTTGAATTGGCAGGCTAATAATTAGCAAAAGGCCAACGCTAGGTTGACAGCAGATATCGGCAATAGCATCTGAATCATGCAATCACAATGTTAAAATTAACTTAAAAACAATTATATTTGAGTTAATTTTCCAACACCAGTGACGGATTGCCAACTTCAATAACATCATGAATCACAAACCATGGCAACAATTAAAAAAGAAAACAAGTGTGTCTCGACGTGTTCATCACTTTTAAGTGTCCTCGCTGGTAACACTTCTATTGTCGTTGTCTGAATTTGCCGCACATTTTCTAAATGCTGTGCATGTGTTGTCAAATTGATTATGTTGCAGTGCATTGAGCTCTCTGGGCCACCGTACAGTTGGCCTTTCCTTGTAACTTGCTTGTGTGTGTGTTTGTAAACAGAATGGAAATGCAGATGCAGACTGTGTACGATGCTATGAGTGTGTATGTGTGTGTGCGCGTGTATGTGCGCGTAATGAGTACACAGTGAGATGCATGGTGTACGTGGAGGTTAAAGCATCAGACTGAGGGTTGGACGGCAGGCGGAGAGATAGAGGAGTTGTGGGGTTGGGGGGAGAGAGGCAGAGAGGGGAGGGGTGCTGGCGGGTGGGCGGCTCATTAGATCTCTCTCCCTGTGGAGGGTGAAGGAGAAAAACACCCATTAGCAAAACAAACGACAAGCCCATCGCTCACTCCCAGACCACGGCTGTTTACCCAGAGACGCCCAGCCCCCCCGTCGCCCGCTGGGGGTCACCCACTCCAGCACTTCCACGGTCAGGGGTGACGGTTGGGGCTTGCTGCTGCACTCATATCTTTCCTCATCCCGTGGAGGAGGAGGAGGCAGGCAGGGAGGGAGGGTGGTCGAGCGAGTGGGTAGCCACCACCATTGTGCCTTTGGTGAGAGGAGCACTGGACGTGAGCTGCAGGCCCAGGTCCGCTTCTTCTTAAGGCAGCATTGCCTCGTGGGTAATTAGTGGATCTGAGAAAGGGAGAGCGAGAGAAAGAGAGAGAGAGAGAGAGAGAGAGAGAGAGAGAGAGAGAGAGAGAGAGAGAGATGGACTGGTTTGATCCCTAACCCGAGCGCATCCAGGCAACCACCAACCCTCCTCTCCGTCCCTCCCATCCTCCCCTCCATCACCTCCAGCTCATGCTAGAGTTCATCGTTTCTTCTCACCCTTTATTCCAGCAGCCAAGAGCCCCCGCCCATGCCTTTCATCCATTCGTTCTTGCACTTGATTGGTCACGGGGCTTCGATTGTCATTCGCCATACATCTCCACATCTCATCTTCTATGGATGAGCTTCAGTCACACCAACAGCCCCCTCCCAGGGCTGCAGAGCACTCCTTTAACAAACAAACAAACAAACAAACAAACAACAGTCAGAAGACACCAAACCTTTAATCTCCCCCTCTCAGCAGGCCCCCTCTTTGTGACCCCCCCCCCCCCACCCTTGTGCGTTTTAAACAGAAAGAAAGCTAACTGCATCTCTATTCCTTCCCTCCTTCCTTTCCTCTCTTCAGTTCTTCTCTTTTTTTCCCCCTTCTCGCACATAGAGGGATAATTAGCCGACAACTGTCAGATAATTAGTGAGGCTGCATCTAATTTTGGTCGCAACCTCTAACGATAATGGTCAAAATGAAATCACTGAAGTACAGAGAGTGCATTGGAGTCGCTCAGGAAAATGGGGCTTCATTGAATCATGGCCGCTCCAAGGCAGTGGGTTGAGGGGAATGAGCAGTATGGCTCAAATGGCACGGAAATGAGAAGATTTCTGCAGACACTGCAGACATGTCACACCACCTTTGGAGCAACGTGTGTATGCGTGTGGGTTTGGGTGGGATGATGTGTGTGCTTTTGTGTGTGTGTGTGTGCACATGTGACTGTGTGTGCGTGTGTGTGTGTGTGTGTGTGTGCGTGTGTGTGTGTGTCTGTGTGTGTGTGTGTGTGTGTGTGTGTGTGTGTGTGTGTGTGTGTGTGTGTGTGTGTGTGTGGTGTATGTGTGTTTGTAATAGAGAGAAGGAGAGGTTTTGTGCATGTGTTGGTTTGTGTGCATCAATATGTAGGTGTCTCATCATATTGTGAAGGCTGCAACAGAGCAGAGCTGTGGCAGAGTAGATGGTAGCAGAGGCGTGTGCTGTACTCCCCAACTCCAACATGCTATTTAATGAATGCTCCACGCTCTCTATGTGTACTTACTGCCGCGGCTGATGTGAGTCAATAACACTACGAGCAGTGGGTATGGTGCTGCATATATGCTGACGTTGGAATGCCAATTTACTTTGCAGTGTGCTGATATGCGATTATTACCGTATTTTTTAAAACCTCCCGTATGGTGCTTTCTATAATCAGATTCATCCCCGGCCTCAACATAAATAGGCAATAATTGTAAACACTTGCATGCTGAAAATGCTTCTCTGAGCACAGTGTCCAGTCCAGAAGCCATTACGTTTACTGCAAGAGAGACACTCTCACTAAATGTGATGGCATTCTTTTTTTTTACCTGCTGTCCCACAAATTGCTGGACTGTCCAACATTTGTTTTATTGCTAGATCATGCACACAATTCCCTTTATGATTGAAACCTTTAGTTTTATGCCATACAAAACCCTGAGTCATTAGAGACAATAATAACACACTGTCCTGGAGGTGTAAATACACGAGAGCTTAATTGTTTAACTCAGCCAAATGAAAGGGCTACTGGTTCCCTTGGGGCTGTATACCTACAGGCTGGGGACATTTGTAATACACACTGTAAGCTTTGCAGGAAGGCTGGGTAAACAGCAGGACTGTGCACTGCCAGAGAAAAGACTGCTTATGATGTTGGGGAGAATAAGAGCTGTCTGGCCAGCCAGGGCCATGGACGACAAGGGAGCTGAACCCAAGGCAAACATTTCCCATTGTCTGTCTCCGCTCCCCTCCAACCTGTGTGTGATCTCTCAGTTTAACCCAGTTATTTGGAGCTGGGGAACTTTTTGACAACCAACTGTTTTTCTAACCGGAGGTAGTTTTCAGTTCAGGACGTTTGAACAGTCTGCGCATGATGAGTTTACAGGAGTGGAATATAAAACACACTCTTCTTGTTTTTGGAATCAAATATTTATTTAGTTCAAGTTGTCAGGCCCGTGAGTGCAGTTAGCTATTTCAGTTTTTGGGAGAGACAGACAAAACTGTGCATTTGCAGTTTCAGAAAAATGGACGACCTGGCCCTAGCTGATCGCTCTCCATCCAGTTAAACTGGACTGTAGCCGTGACCACCTGAGACATGAGCGAAGCTTCAGGAAAAGCAATTACAGCAATGGTGATGAGGCAGTACAAGCTGACGTCTCCTCTTGTCTCCCAAACCCCCTGCTGGCCCATGATGCTCCTTGGTATTGTGAACGAGGAGCCCCTCAGCCCAGTTCAGTTCGTGCGAGGATTGATGATGGTTTGTTTTTCTCCTACTGATGGGAGGTCCTCCACCAGTCCAGTGTGAGAGCTGTGATCTGACTCCAACTCCCAGAGACCCCCACTGGGCCTCATTTGGTGGAAATGTTTTTTCCCTTTGGACCTCTGTGGCTTTTTTCTGTGTGAAAGTTTAAGTAAGCTCAAGACAGGAGAATAAGAAAATAGCTTTTCTTTCCCTCTGTGTTTGTTTGTTTATCTGTGTGTGTGTGTGTGTTTGTGTTCGTGCATGTGTGTATGAGAGAGCGTTTGAGGGAGGTTGTACATGCATTTTTTTGTGGCTGAGTGTGTATTAGAGCTCTTGTATATGTGTGTATGGGTGTATGTGTGTCTGTATAGGTTTGCTTTGTGCGTTTGTCTGTCTGTGTGTGTGTGTGTAGTCCTCTCCCCCGCCCTTGGACTTTCCTCCACTCTCCCACACATACAGACACATACAGTGGCAAAACTTTTCCTGCCCTATTAGTATTCCGTCTGCGTGCGTGTGGGGTCATGCCATCTCCACCCTACTCTTCCCCTAGTTCCATCCCTCTCTCCCCCTCCACGCCTCCTTCCGTAGGAGCAGCAGAGGTTTCACCACCAGCCCAGGGAACATAAATAAATGTGCAAAGTTGGTGGAGGGGGGCGGGGGGTGGGGGGGTGGGAGAGGCGGTGAGGAGGCCTCGGGGAGGAACTGTATGGATGTATGTTGTCCACCGGGCAGTTCAGAGGCGTCCCTCTCGTCCGAGGATATTATCCTGTCCTGTGTGCATTACAGCCGTAATTCAATTGGGGATAGATGAAAGCAAAGCTCCTTGTTGCTTTATTTCTTTTTTTTTTCTTCATTCATACTCCCTTTTCCCATAAACGGCTTGTACGCCTGTCAACATCGATAACTGCAATCCAAGCACGCCGCCGCTGCTCGTGCCCCCTCCCCTCTCCAGTTGGTCAGAACGTTGCATTTTGTCGATCGGTTCACTCTAATTCGTTGTGCGTTTGGCTGTCTTTTTTGACATCTCCCTGGATGTCTGTCTACTCATCATTCTCGCTGTCTCTCTCTCCCCCTATTTCTCTCTTCTCTCTCTCTCTCTCTCTCTCTCTCTCATGTTATCTTTCTCTTCTTTCGATTCTATTGCTGTTGTTCATCAATTGTATGTCATGCACCTGGAAATCATGAGGTGAGTGATAGGAAGGCTGCCAACGCTAGTGCAATCTATGCCACATATTTTAGCCTGTTTTTCACTTGTGGTAAAAAAACTAACTCGGTAAAGAGGCCAGCCAAGCAGCCGAGATGAGCAGACCGGCGAGTGAAAGACAACAGGTAAACCACGGCTATGTGTCCCTCCCCTGGTGTGAGCTCATAGCAGCTCAAGCGCCACATCTGGGCAGCAGGGGGGATAAATATGAGCTCTGTCTGGTTCATTGGCAGTGGCGAGGTGGAGAGGAATAGGCTAATAGTGAACAGGACTGGGGAAAAAAAGAGGAGCGGGAGAGAAGGATCGGGAAGGAGAGAGGGAGAGGGAGAGAGAGTGATGGAATGCCACTGCATGGTGCGCTAGCTAATGCTTCATAAGATTGGCAGTAAAGTGTGGCTGTGGTCGGCAGGCTGGGTTTAGTGTGTGCATTACCGAGCTACATAAATCTGTTGCGGCCGGCCCGGCAGCTACGGCCCCCACCAACCCCACCTCAACCACCCCCACCCCCAACCCCACCCCCACCCCACCCCACACCCCACCCCACACCCCTTCCTGTCTGCCTGCTTGTGTGTGTATTTAATTACCTGAGCCTGCTCTCTCCCTTTCTCTCTCTCTCTTTCTCTCTCCCTCCCTTCCTCTCCCTCATTCTCTCTCCCTCTCTCTCTTCGTCTCTCTCCCTCCCTCTCTCTCTTTCTCACTCTCACTCCCTCTCTCTCTCTCTCTTCCTCTCTCTCCCTCCCTCTATCTCTCTCTCTCACTCTCTTTCCCCCTATCGCGGGCTCCCCAGTCCTCCAGCTCCAGCTCCAGCTCCAGCGGCAGCTAATGGCCTGCCAGCTCCCCCCATCACTCACTGGCCCACAGCTGGCTGGCAGAGCCGAGAGGGGAAAAGCCTCACCTGGAGTTATGAGCGGGAGCCCCAGTCGTAACTCCTCGCACTTGTGCCACATCCCTCTCTCCACACCGTCTGAAGGGCTAACGTATGCTGTAGTGCTCTCTCTTTCTCTCTCTCTCTCGCTCTCTCTCGCTCTCGTTCTCTATCTCTCTCTTTCTCTCTCTCTCTGCCGCTGCCTTTCAGTGTTCGTCTTTTATATTACGTTCTGTCCCTTCACCTTTTTTTGTCTTCATCTGTCTATCTCTTTTACCTTTTCTCCTTCTCTGTCCATCATGCTTCCATATCCCTCTTGTTCTCCTTCCCTTGCTCCCTTCCCTCGCAAACACACAAAGGTGTTATACCTAAAGGAGCCAAAAGCCTAGCTGACGTGGCCTTCCGCTTTGACACTACAATGGCGCTGTGTGTTGCTCATAGTGGTGAGGTCCGCTCTGGGAGCAGTGATTCCACCTCATGATCTGCTGGAGTAGTAAGTTACTGGGTTCGCTGAATGGCAGATGATTAAAAGCGACGATTTGAGCCAGTGTGATTACTGTTCGCTTGCACGTTTTCACCGGATGATGACCCTGACCAATCATCCACATAATGGCAGTTTTTTTCCCTCATGAGATGTGTTGAAGTGGCGTTTTTTTTTTTTTTTCCTTCCTTCCTTTCTTTCTCTCCCCACTAAGCACTCATTAGAAAGACTGCAGAGACCTCTTTGTCTTGTCCCCAGTGCTCTCGAAGACCGGTCCACGTGATCCGTCCTCGGTGTGACACCAGTCGAGAATGACTGCCGGTGACCTTGGAGATTATTGCTAGACTCAACAGAAAAAAAAAAATGCTATATGTTTGTCAAGGAGCTGTCTGTCATCAATGAGCTTTTGTGTTCACTATCGATCGGCTCCGAGGCAGGACACAGGGGTTGATGGATGCACGGTAAACAGACTCTTGCACCGCCAGCAGCAGGCTCAGCCAAGAGCCCCCGATGATGGGACGTCAATCCCCCCCGAGCCTGCATCTTATCCCAGGGTCTACGGCCCAGGATTCCTCCCCCCTCCCCTGCTTCAACCGACGACACCACCAAAGCCAACAAAAAAATGACTTCATACTTGAGCACCCATTCCATTTGCAAACAGAGTGTGGATTATGCAAATGTTCTGCATATCGATCAGTGAGAAGCAGTGGCTTTGGAGAGAAAAGCTGTGGCATTGGAGCTGTACATACAGTAAACACAGACGCAGACAATGACGCAATTCCCCAGTCAGTTGACCTGCTTTCCTCAACAGTAACAGGAAAAGCCGCTCTAGGGCCTCGTTGAGTGTGTTACGCTCTTCACCAAGCCAATAATAGACATGGAGTATGTTGCACAATGAGCACTGCTGTCTTCAGAAGACATTTTCTTTCAGGAGCATGAGTAATTGCAGTAGCTTGTCTTCAACAGGGTCAGACAAGAAAAAGGGGACAAAAAATGAGAAGGCCTGTAGTGCTCTGGGCTTACATCCACACAAACACCTACAGCTGAAAGGAACTTCTAATGGTCTTATTTAAGAGCAACTTTTAGAAATAATGCATGTGTCACTCCAAAGGCCCTATTTTAGCGGCACAAGGCGTTGAGCGCTACCTAAGGCACAGCGGAAGACGGAGAGGCAGTGGACGATCTCCACTTCTGTAAGCATTATGTCTTTAATAATTTAGTAGAATATCAGACAGAGATTGTGGTGCCTTCTCAGCCAATCATATACAGGAAATGTTCAACTTGTGTGGCAAGTTGAAATTTGATCTCGTAATTGAAATGATATGAGATGACATTATATCAATAAGACTGTCTGTAGTTTGAGTCATGTTGAGCATCATCATTTTCCACTCCAGGAATTTAATGTTCTACGTTTTACCATTTGTGGCTGGTCATACGCTACCAGATTTTACGTGATTATGGATCTTTGCAACAAGCTGAACTCATATTTGGCATTCTTGCAACATGGCAAAAAACCTCGGCTTGCTGTGGCTGTATGACAGTTTGTGTAGTAACACCCAGACCCTTTTACAGAAACGCTTAAATAAATTCCTGAGCCTTTAAGATAGAACCAAAAGTCTGAATATGTACTTGTTGGTGTAAAACTAGAAATGTTTTCTGCATTCACAGTTCCAAAGGGGTAGGAAGACAGTAATGTTTTTTTCCGATATTTGTTGTTTGTTTGTTTCTCCTTATTTTTAATTTATTTAACTTTTCCAGACCTTTGAAATATAGTAACATTTAATAAAATGCCTGAAACAAATAATCTAAATGCTTGTTATTTATTTATTTATTTTTTGTTTAATTACAGAAGTGTTTTGACAACACAAGGCACATATTGAACCTTGAAGAACATATTGAAGATGTAGGCAAGGCTTGTCTTTGCAAGCGCTTTAAACATTCTGATTGGAGTTTCCTATGTAGCATTTGATGTGTTGTTTATGACACCACACCAATCAGAATGGGACCATATCCCCCTCAGTTCCATTCAGCAACTCTTTGAACAAAATGTCAGATGAGAAAGAAGATAATTGTATGTTTTTCTTTTCCTATAGAAAAATGCAGTATGAGATTAGAGAGGGGACTATACACAAAATGGTATGATCAAAGGTCACAGTTTCAACATTGCTTTTGTAGAATATTTACATAAGTAAAATTAAATTACAAGACTAAATTCATAACATATTTCAAAGGAATTTCAAATTTTCAAAGTAAATTAATCTGCATAACATGAACTGTACAGTGAATCCTTTACTGAGTTGGAATATTAAGTCTTTATTATTATGATTATTATTATTGTTAGTAGTAGTAGTAGTAGTGGTGGTGGTAATAGTAGTGTTAGTAGTTATAATAGTAGTAGTGTTTGTGGTAATATTGGATATAGTAGTAGTATTAGTACTAGTAATAATAATAGTAGTATAGTAGTCATGGTAGTAGTAATAATAGTAGTAGTAGTAGTAGCAGTAGTAGTATTAGTATTAATAGTAGTAGTAGTAATAGTACTAGTAGTAGTGGTCGTAGCTCTATACCTTACACTTTCTTCTGGTGTACTTATTCCTGTTTCTGTTGTGAAGCACATACAATCCAAATCTAAATGGAAGTGTCTCTGAGGGCCTGTAATATAGCAGCTAATGACGTGCAACACATCCGCTAATGAATAAGAGATTAATATGCAGGGAGACTCCCAAACTGTCCCCCCAAGCACAAAAAGCATGCACCTTCATTTAGTCGGAAGCAGTCCTTATGATCCTCACATTCCACTATGCTACTTGTTAAGTGTGCGGTGTCATTGAGGATGTTAAAGGACATCAATGTTTATTTTGATATTTTTGTGTTACATAATGCCTCACGCGCTACGAAGAAGAAGGTTTTAATGTGGAGTTTGGTTCCTTTTTAAGCATCCAATAAGTCCTTGCATAATTCATGTTGATATTTCTGTGCCACAAAACCAAGAAATACCACCAAGAAGCACATTTGTTTTTTTCTTCGTCTTCTTAACCTTCTGAGGCGCGTTTGATCTTCTGTGTGCGAGAGTCTGTGTGTACATGTGTGTGTGTGCATGTGTGCGAGCGTCTGTGTGTGCAAGTGTGTGTGTGAGCGAGCATCTGTGAGTGTGCATGAGTGTGTGTTTGTGTGCAAGTGTGTGTTCACATTAGTCCAGCACGAGGTCAGACTGATCGATGTGCTTTGATATTTAATAGAACCAACCCCTTTCTCTCTCCCCCTCTCTCTCACACACTGTTTGTCTGTACATCTTTCTTTTTCTATCTCTCTCTCTTTCTCTTTCTCTTTCTCTCTCTCTTTCTCTCTCTTTCGCTCCCTCTATCTCCACCACTGAAGCATTCCCTTTGAGTGAAATGTCTGACACCATCCTCCTGCTTCTCCAGGTCCTGTGACCTAACTTCCTGTTAATGTGACCTCACGTCTAGCCTTGCATGTACTCTTCTTCTGCTGAGTCTAACAGCACACTCACCGGTCGATGTTCTATCAATGCACCCCGTTACCCTAAGCGGCTCAGAGAACCTGTCCACTGCATCCTCCATGTTCCCCATAGTAGTTCCCCATAATAGTGATGATTGTGATGAGAACAGTGATGATGATGATGATGATGATTGTAATAGTGATGATGGTGATGATGATGAGAACAGTGATGATGATGATGATGATGGCATTGGGAATTGCAGTGGTAGTGATGAGGATGATGTTCCTCGTGGCCAGCGATAATGATGGTGTCTCAGGAGCTTTACCCTAAGCGGCTCAAAGAACCTGTCCACTGCGTCCTCCATGTTCCGCATTCTAACTTCCATATTCTCTGCGTCATTTTTTATTGTAGACCCCCTGCAAAGACTGCAGTATGTTAAAAAAAGAGATGGGGGGGAAAAATGTCTGCTCATTGCTGGAGACTCCCAGATCATTTCCCTGAAGCTCTGCTCCCAGCCCTGCGTGTCTCATTTATATTTTTTCACTGTTCGTGTCGCTTTCAAAAAGTGGATCCAAATTGATAAAAAAAAAAAATCTGCAGTTTACTGACTCAATAACACTTAGAGAGATACAGAAAAACAAGTGAGCCGGACATGGAAGAAAAAGTCGAGCAGATTACTGGAGATTTGCGGGCCCCTGGGAGTTCTCCCTGAGCCGATGTTGACAAAGCAGAGCCAATTCAGGTTGAGTGGAGGGGAGAAAAAAAATTCTCTGGGCAGGGAAAACCGTTGGAGTATGCAGGCTGTATATGATA
Source organism: Sprattus sprattus (assembly GCF_963457725.1). Classification (NCBI taxonomy): domain Eukaryota; kingdom Metazoa; phylum Chordata; class Actinopteri; order Clupeiformes; family Clupeidae; genus Sprattus; species Sprattus sprattus. The sequence continues at coordinate 10,386,265 of NC_137916.1, read as the reverse complement.
GCATTTGAAATGTCTTTGTGTGTTGCACCCCTCCCCTCCTCATTCTCTCTGTCTCTCTCACTCTCATTCTCGCTTGCCTACCCTGTGCCAAGGGTAGTATGTCTATGAATAATTCAACTGTCAAATCCAGAAATCTATGAAATAAAATCATTTGTTGCCTGATACTGTACTTCACAGTGAGATTGTTTATTACAATGGAAAAGCAAGACTTCAGTGTGGGTAACAATCGATAGTCTGATGAAATCTCCTCCAAAAGTAGAATGCATAGACGTACACACAGGCTTGCACACACACACACACACACACACTGACGTGCACGCGCCCACACACACACACACACACACACACACACACACACAAAGGTTTGCACACACACACACACTCACGTGCATGCACACACACACACAGGTTGCACACACACACAACAGCCTCAGCTGCTGAGTAGAGAGAAGCTACAAAATGAGTGTTTGGGGAGGGGTCCAGCAGGGGAGGGTCGGTTGTTGAATGGTGGTTGGGGTTGGGGTATCTGTTTGTCTGAAAACCCTCTTAAAGCCTTCCATTTTTCAGCTTGTCTGCCTTCTCGTCTGGGTAGAGAGCCCCAGAATCACATTAGCTCCTACTCAGCCCCCGGAAGCTTGGTTCTGCGTTCTGTTCTCTGCTTCACGTGAGAGGCACATCTTCTCTGCTGTCCGGCTTTTTGTTTGTCTGTCAGATGCGGTACGTCAGCGCTGCAGTGTTGTGAGGAGCATGACGAAGATTGCTTGTGATGCCAAATGCATGGGCTTCCCCAAGATAAACGCTGGTAATGATGATGGTGATGATGACTACGGGAATAACAGTGGTAGCAGTGTTGGTGATTATGGGAATGGTGATGATGATGATTGTAATGGTGGTGATGATGATGATGATGATGGTATCGACAATGGGAATGACACAGGTAGTATGATGAAATGTTGGGTTTAATAGTGGTGGTGATGATGATGGTGATAATGATGATGGTAATGATGATGGTGATGGTAATGAGAACAGTGATGATGATGGCGGTAATAGTGATGATGGTAATGATGATGACGATGGTGATGAGAACAGTGATGATGATGGCGGTGATAGTGATGATGG
>NC_137916.1:10372646-10377646 GCF_963457725.1 Sprattus sprattus | reverse complement strand
TGAATGTGAAAGTAAATGTTTTACCCATGAGCCTCCTCTCTGCTCTCGCCCTTACAGGAAACACTGTGTGTAAGTCGGGAAGCATCACCGTGTTCGGGAACGTGGTGTGCAGTGGCGTCCTGAACGACCCCCTCTGGCATTTGGGAGTGCCCCTTTTCACAAGACTGGTGAGTTGAAGTCCACTCCCTCTCTCCTTTCTGTTCTCTTTCCTCTCCCCCTTCCCTCTGTCTGTCTTTCCCTCTACCCATCTCTTTCTCTCTCTCTCTCTCTCCCTCTCTCCCTCTCTCTCTCTCCTTCTCTGTATCTCTCTCCCTCTCCCTCTTTCCCTCCCTCTCTCTCTCTCTCTCTCTCTCTCTCTCTCTCTCCCGCTCCTCCTTTGCTCCTCGGCGCTCCTGCGCTGCACTCTATCTCAGGTGTTGTGTTGTGTGAAAGCTGAACGGTCTCGAGGGAGCGGGGAGACGCCTCCTCTGATGCTCGGCCGTTTAACGGGATTCTGTTCCGTCTGTCTGAGAGGCCGAGGACATCCGTCTCTACCTCCGCTAGCTCTTTAAAGGCCTCAACGTTCTCTTCTCTCCTCTCCACGCACGTCTGCTGTTATTACATGGACCGGTGGGAGCTCCCACGCAAACGGACCAGTCAATGATTTACCCACCCCCCCACCCCCCCACCACCTGAATTTCCGAGAAAAGGGGAGAGTTTTTGAAGTCTTAAGCACGAGACAGCTCTGTGTTAACTGGGAAAATGGAGCAAGTTTCTTAATAATTGATGCGGTCTCATTTGATGTGGGCAGTCTGACTGAGTATCCTGAGATTGTAATGAAAGTATTACACGCGAGGTGTTGCTCACCTTCAAAGGGAAATGATCAAATATTTATTCCCATTTGTCCACAGGAAAGTGGATATTCATAGCTATTTAGTTTCCTTTTTCTGATGTAGTTCCGCTGTGATGTCGTGAAACTGGACCGCTCTCCTTGGTTCTGTTTGGCCATTGTGTGCGGCGTTCAGAACTAAGTCAAAACCGGTCCATTTGAGGAGACTGCTTTAAAAAGTGTTAATATCGCTGCCGTGGGCATACTGTAAGCACCACCCCTGGGGGATTAGAAGAGGCCTTTTTCATGTGCAGCTGAATATACAGATCAGAGATACGTATGCATGGCAACAAACATCTCACATGCGCAAACCCTCAACACACACACACACACACACACACACACACACACACACACACACACACACACACACACACACACACACACACACAACGCACACACACACACACACACTCATTTGGAACACAAATGGCTCTGCACAAATGCATAAATTCTTATATTGATGTAAATACACACACACACACACACACACACCGACACACAGACCGACACACACACACACACACACACACACATCCTGCCTTACAATCATACTCATAATGAATGATTCAGAGCAGGGTGGCTTGCACAGAGGTGAAGCCTTTGAAGGATGGGGAAATGATAAAGACATCAAACAGCGCAGCTGCCAGGGATGGGGCCTTCATTTGAATGTTTGAAACAGGGGCTGCCGCTCGCTCACCGCACACCAACGGAACACAGCCCACACTCATCCATGAAAACAACACACACCGCCGCCGCCATGCAGAAGACTTGTGAAGCTCTCTCCATTAACGAGTCACTAAGGTGAAGGCAGCCCTCGTTTTCCATTCATATTTATAGGCTGCTAGCGGAGGATTTCTGTTTTCGGAAACTAAATGCCATCATTTAATGGCATGGAAGGTTTGAAAGCATGTGACCAGTTTGCTATTATGTGGTGTTTTCCGTTTTAAAGGTTTGCTATTTTGGAGGTTATCGTAACAGAGGCAATATACAACACCCGTGCACAAGCCTATCAGTCACTCCGAGACACATTCAGGATGAGTTTCTTTTACAAACTGAAGTGAAGAAAGACACACAAATGCATTCACACATGTGCACACACACAAGAAAGAAAAAAAGCATATTCTTTGACAGTCACAGTAAGAAGCTAAGAAGCTGTAGGGATGAACCACCCCCCCCCCCCCCCCCCCCCCCCCCCCGGGCCATAATTAGAGAACCGTCTACACTACAGGCATGCATGCATGAAGAGGGAATGTCATGTTCAGTGCTTTAAATCGAGAGCACTGCTGGGTTTCACACACACGTCTGGTGCATGCTCGACGTGTGTTAGGGTTTACACTGCGGCCAGCGTGCCAAAGAGGATCCCATCACTATACCCAAGCTGACAGTGACCTAAAGGTCACACTGGTTGAAGCGCTTGTTTTTCCTCCCACTATTGTAACTGTGATGTGAGTGTATCATACAGCATCTCATGTGAGAGGGTACTTTTCGGATTCTTTATGCTATGCTATTCTTGGCTTGGATGTTGCTGAAGGTAGTCTGGCTGCTGAGGCAATTAGCACCCCAAAACCTCCTTGCAGTAGATATGTACCATTTACGCTTTAACCCAAACCTCCTTGTAGTAGAGATGTACCATTGACACGTTACCCAGACCTCCTTGTAGTAGATATGTACCACTTACGCTTTAACCTGTGTATTTGGTTAAACATGAGCGTAATGCGTGTGTGTAATATGGAGTAGGGTTAGACAGATGAATATAAGTAAGGTGGGGGGTTGTTGAAGAGGAGAGGAGAGACAAAGAGAATTTAGAAATATGAGACAACGTCTTGTGGGAGTTGAATCCACCAGGGACAGGGAATGGAATGGTATGGGGAGAGGGAATTGGAGGTGAGTGTGTGGTGGTGGTGGTGGTGATGATGGAGGGGGGGTGGTTGCTGGTTCAGAGTGTCTCCCTGTCAGCTCTGGTCCCTAAGGGAGGGGGAAGAGGATCAAACCCTCTCCTCCCTCTCACTGCTCTCTCATCTCCTTAACCACTGGCAGCTCAATAGAGCAGCTGTTTACATTAGCCTTAAAACCACTCACGGATGCGCTCGCGTTCCTGCGACCTCGGCTCAGGTTGCGTCAGCGCCCGTACCTCGCACTTAAACGCGTGTGACCGTGTCAGCTCACCCCCACACACACAATGGAATTCTCATTTTTTTTCTGTTCTGTCATCCAACACCGACCCAAGCTCCCAACCATGAGCCCACACATTTGCATTCAGACCGGCCTCCTCGGTTGGACGTCTCTTCCAGTCATTGCCGCACCGGATGAACACACGTAGGGCAGTCCCCTTCACTACCCTTTGGCCCTCTTGAACAGTGCCCTCCACAGGCCGGGATCTCATTATTCCAACTAAACCATTTCCTTACATTTCTCAAATCAAATAACTAGGTGGAACAGCCCCCAAAGAGGACTGTATGTGACAGCCATCAGTCTACCCACCTGCCCCACCTGCCCATCCACATCAAGAGACCCGTAAATTAGTTGTGGAGTGCATCTATAGAGGCCAGCTCAGGAGAAGTGTTGAATATTTACAGTGGAAGGCAGGCAGTGGTGTGTAATTGTGTGCGTGTGTGTGTGTGAGTGTTTGTGTGTGTGTGTCTCCAGGTGATAAAGTGGAAGCTTCCGGCAGCCGTGGCAGAGCTTGAGGTCTCTGGGGTCAGCCCAGGGGCAGTACAGTAATCCCTAAATGGTTTGTGTGGTCTGCTATAGTGGATAGCAGATGTATGTATTGAAGTGTAGGGAAGGCTGACATGGAGATGGAGTGAGTGGGGAAGAGAGTTAGAGATGGAGAGAGAGGTGAGGGGGGAGGGGGAGGGGGAGGGAGAGAGAGAAGGAGGAAGGGAAAAAAGGGAGGCAGCCAGACAGAGGGAGAGTAAAGGAGTAGACTGTAGTCCAGGCCAGACGCTCTGTCTCTTTGGCGATATCCTTTCTCTTTCCATTTTCTCCAGTAATTGAGGGCTGTAGATCCCCAGAGAGGAGACATGGGGATTATATGATGCTAAAATGCCTTCAGATTCTCAACTTATTTTCTCCGTTCTACCTTCTTTTTTTTTCTTCTAATCCCCGGAACCCTGGTGCCCCCTGCATTAGCTCCCGCCTGTGATGCTCCCTCTCCCTGCCAACCTTTCCTTTTCTCTCCTGCTCCCCCTATCCTCCCTCTCCTCTCCTGCTCCCCCTATCCTCCATCTCACCCTGCATCTCCTCGCTCGCTTGCTCCGCCTGCTGCCCCGAACCCCACCCCCCCCCTCCTTTTCTCCCCCCCCCTCTCTCCATCTTTCTGCATTCTCTCTGCCTTTAGTTATTTATGATGAGGACTTGAAATAGACTTGAGTATTTGATAAAAGCGTGATCCTTAATCCCAGCTTCCAGAGTAGTGCTTTTCATTTTTATTTCCCATCAGAGATTGATGAAAGGCAGGCAGGGCGGCTCCCCACTTCCTGGTGACAGTGGATGTAAATCCATTGGTTGGCGCCTGCACACGTAGGGGTGTACTTGTGACCACTGCGCATGCATATTGTTTTATGGAAACCCAAAAGGCCCTATGGCATTAGGCACGAACCTATTGAATGGCGGAAGAAGAAAAAAAAAGAAGGAAGAAATATGTGGCGTTCAGAATGTAGCTGTTCACCACATAAGCCTCCGTGACACGTCCTACCTGTAAATCAATAATTGTGACAAGTTCACAAATGCTTACGTTGAGAATTTCGGCGTTTCGAAGAAAGCACAAATCTGGCAGGTTCCCTTTCCTTTCATTTGAGAGAATGGGGTGAAAAGACTGGAAGAAGTAAAAAAAAAAAAGGGGGGGGGGGGGGAAGAAAGAGAGTGACGGATGGAAGATGACAGTAATGCTGCGAGTGCACAGGCCCCGTGTGGGCGCCCACCATCTCCAAGGCAGCTGCCAGGCTGGGCTCCCTCTCTTCCCCCCTCTCTCCCTCTCTCCGTCTCCCCTCAGGAGCCTACCGCTGATGGGATAAGGCCGCTGCCATCTCCCCAAACTCTGCCTCTTACCAGCCTGGAGGCCCGCAGCTTCCAGCCCCTGCAGCCAATTAGCCCTGTCCCACTGGAGGGGCCTCTGATTGGATGATGG
>NC_137916.1:10355146-10370146 GCF_963457725.1 Sprattus sprattus | reverse complement strand
ATGTGTGTGTGCAGGTGTAATTGAACCCACATGTTTGCATGTATGTGCACTGAAATGTGTTGACTGTGCACTCAGTAAGAGCATGTGTGTATGGGGGTTATCTTAGTGTGTGTGTGTTGTCAGTCATATTGGTAGTTAAATACAAATCTCGTCCCATTGTTGGGCATTGGCATAGTCGCTGTTGTTTTTCCTTGTGTTGTGTAACTTGCATCTTTGCTGGTGTTGGCTCCCCACTATTGCAAATTTTGCTATTCCCCTGTCTCGTAACCTATAGAAACACACAGCGAGCGACAGGGGGGATAGTAGATTCATGTTGTGGTGTGTTCTGCGTTGAAGTTTTCCGTACGGCGCTGCAATGTCTATACAGTACTGTGCACTACGCCGCAGCCAGTCATGTTTATGGAGGCCTGCAATGTTTTAAGACTCGTCAGGGCAGATTTATGTCACCTTAACATACAGGAATACTCGCAGACTTTTAAATCCCGGTAACTACCATTCTGCAGTTCACACCACCCTGCTAACACTCCCGAGTTCAGTTTGGATTTCATCTACAAACAACTCCTTGTGGTGATGCATGTGCCAGCGAATCCACCAGAATATTCTAATACAGTGAATTATTGATTGAAAAAACCTTGATTTGATTTATTAATGGAAACTGTGTTCCTTTAGCTTTTTTTCTGAAAATTTGCTCAAAGAGATAAAGAATTCGACATACATAGGGTTTGGGGTGTGGGGGGGGGGGGGGGTCACAAAGGCACACACTGTGCAGAGAGAGAGAGAGAGAGAGAGAGAGAGAGAGAGAGAGAGAGAGAGAGAGAGAGAGAGAGAGAGAAAAACACACACACAGCGGACGGTTTATTCAAAATTAGCTCTTGTGTGATTGCTCCTTTATCATTTGCATCTGCCGGGCGTTGTGTTGTTATTTTTTGTGTTGTTAAAAAAAAAAAAAAAAAGATTCAAAACACAGCATTCTCACCCCAGCAGAGACTGCCTGCCTGTCTGCCTATGTGCCTCTCTAACACTGGGGTACAAGCCAGCCAGCCAGCCAGCCAGCCTGGGTTACCACTGCCACTCGTACTTAAAACCACACTTAATTATACATCTCTCTGCTCTGCCCAGCGGCACTTCCACATCACTAGGAGAAAAAACACAGCATGGCTGGGGATAACACAAGGAAAGATGGGATCACATACACTCCACACACACACACACACACACACACACTACCTCCAATCTGCGGTTTGGGATGTAACGTTCCCGTCACTGAAGCACAATGCCGAGGACGAGATGGGCATTTGCAGGGTTTTCCGGAGCGCTGCGGCAGTGCACAGTGGGGCAGAGCTGGACAAAGCTAACTGTGTGTGTTTCTGTGTGTGTGTGTGTGTGTGTGTGTGTGTGTGTGTGTGTGTGTGTGTGTGTGTGTGTGTGTGTGTGTGTGTGTGTGTGTGTGTGTGTGTGTGTGTGTGTGTGTGTGTGTGTGTGCGTGCGTGCGTCTGTGTGCGTCTGTGTGTCTGTGTGTCTGTGTGTCTGTGTCTGTGTCTGTGTCGTTGTCTGTGTGGGTGGGTGGTGTGTGTGTGTGTGTGTGTGTGTGTGTGTGTGTGTGTGTGTGTGCGGTTATCGATTGCAAGTTCACGTTTCAGACACAGAGTGGGAGAGCAGAGGATGAGAGTGAGTGTGTGTGAGAGCAGCTACTCTTCCTGGGACAGTCCATTAGTTCAGAAGGCCCCATCCTCCATCCTCCAGCTCAGGAAAAGGGCTGTTTTTCCCACTTTTTTCCCTTTTTTTTTTCTCTTACCTTTTTTTTTTGCAAAACAGTGCCAGCCAGTCTCATGAATTATGAAAAGTTTTATGCCTCAAACATGTTGCCTAGGGTGAACCCTCTTTCACTGTCTTCCCCCCTTTTCTTTGATTTTATTTTTCTTTCTTTCACTCTGTCTACCTACCACTTCCTGTCTCCTTCTATCCCTTTCTTCCGCCCTCCCTCACACACACTCTCTCTCTCTCTCTCTCTCTCTCTCTCTCTCTCTCTCTCTCTCTCTCTCCTCTATCCCTTTATTCCACCCTCTCTCTCTCTCTCTCTCTCTCATGGTTATAAGTCAGACAGCATAGGCCTGCTACCTATCAGCTCAAGCAATTAGGCCTCCCAGAGAGGAGTTGATCAGGAGGCTTTTGACGCTGATGTGAGGAGGCATCTGGGCGATGTGGGAGCGAGCAGGTCTCTCTGCACAGATAGTACATGTGTTTGCCACGTCCACGTATCCCATAATTCTCTTTCATCCCAAAGCACAAACGCTAATATGTAACACTAATCAGTGTGTTTCAGAGAACTTCAGGAATGGTAGGAGGTAGACTCTCTCCTCCTCCTACCCTTTCCCTCTCTCTCTCCCTCCCTCCCTCTCTCTCTCCCCCTCTCTCTCTCTCTATGTCTCTCGCGCTCTGTCTCTGTGGATTGTGGTGCAGGTGTTGAGCCGTTACCTGTGCTCCACCTCTCTCTCCTCCCTCTCTCTCTCTCCCCCTCTCTCTCCCTCCCTACCTCTCTCTCTCCCTGCCTCTCCCTCTCCCTCTATCTCTCTCTCTCTCCCTCCCTCTCTCCCCCTCTCTCTATGTCTCTCGCTCTCTGTCTCTGTGGATTGTGGTGCAGGTGTTGAGCCGTTACCTGTGCTCCACCTCTCTCTCCTCCCTCTCTCTCTCTCCCCCTCTCTCTCCCTCCCTACCTCTCTCTCTCCCTGCCTCTCCCTCTCCCTCTATCTCTCTCTCTCCCTCCCTCTCTCCCCCTCTCTCTATGTCTCTCGCTCTCTGTCTCTGTGGATTGAGGTGCAGGTGTTGAGCCGTTACCTGTGCTCCCTCCTGAGTCCCGTCAGCAGCAGCAGCAGCGGCCAGGGGAGCCTGCACCAGCTCCTCTCATTAGAATATTTATTCGCCAAGCAGATGTTCTTATCCGGGGCAATTACCTTTGGCTTACACGTCCCCCGTTGCCCCTTTGATATTGATGAACGCGTGCCAGCAGACAGCTTGGGTTATTCACGTCGCTCTGGGGGCACCATCCTCCCCGCAGACCACCACCACCACCCCCCTCACCTCCACCGCATCCCATCCCATCTGTGGGTGTGGGGGGGGGGGGGGGGGGGGGGGATTCAGCCCCCCCCCCCTACCCTTCTGGGGAACTGTTGCTGCTCTGTGGCCTCTGCCCTTCCCTCCCTCTCTCACTTTGGGAAGTTGGGCGGGTGAGGAGACGGCCCCACTAAAGGGTCCAGGAGAGGGGATATGACATGGGGGCTCTAAAAGGAGCCAAATGGTGTCTAAGAGGGAGGAGAGGTAGAGTGAAAGTCAAAGAGAAGGGCAGAGAGGAGGAGGAGGAGGAGGAGTAGGAGAGGAGGAACAAAACAAAGAAGAAGAAGAAATGAAAGGTAGAAGAAGACTGAAGGAGGGTGAAGAGGAAGGAAGAAGAAGGGAGCATGCTTCGGTCCTGTTCAAAATGCAGTGAATTATTGAGCAATGCAGGGCCTGGGCTGCTGAGTAAAGAGGCTGCAGGAAATGGAGGGAGAGAAAAAAGAAAGAAGGAGAAAGGGAGAGAGAAAGAGATAAAAACAGAGTGAGTTTGACAGAGAGAGAGAGACATAGAAGATTGAAAACATGTTGAAGCGCAGATACACAGGGTGAGTGAGAGAGGGAGATAGCCATGGAACAACACAGAGAGAGATAGGGGGACGGGGGGTTGAGAGAGAGAGAGAGAAAGAGAGAGAAAGAGAGAGAGAGAGGGCAAGTCTCCTGACTGCAGGCCAGGCCTGTTTGTTGTGGCTCTCTGAAGTGGGCTGGACCCACAGAGATGGGGCAACCTCTCCTCTCCTCTCCTCTCCCGGGTCCTGGGGCACATACAAACAGCTGCATAATTACTGTGTCACACTGCGCTAACACGGAGATTAATAATTAACTGGACAACACAGAGGGCCCAGAAAAAATAACATGGCCCGGTTTTACAAGAGGTCACCTCATAAAAATGCCGGGGCTATCTGTGCAAATTACAATTAACCCTCACAAATAAACAATCACTGTGCCTAATATATCAGAGAATATATCAGACTTGGGTTCCCTTCAATCTCACTCAAATACACACAGCCTCGCCCAAATACACTATCTCGCTCACACACACACACACACACACACACACACACACACACACACACACACACACACACACACACACACACTTCTGTGAACATGGGGCCAGCACCTCGAGGCTATAAGGTGGCAGCGCTGCAGTCGTCTGGTCTCCCATCAGCAGGCTGGTTTGTTTAATGTATTAATTGATCTGTGTCCTCGCACCAGCATCAGGAGTCGCCTCACGTACACCAGCAGACACTTTTAGCACTCCTCAGGACACTTTCATTAAGCTAGCCAGTCTCCTCTCTTTCTCTCTCTCTCTCTCTCTCTCTCTCTCTCTCTCTCTCTTTCCCCTCTTTCCCTCTCTCTCCACTGCCATTAGAGAGGCCCTGTCGCCACACACTCACCTGACTGCTCTAATCACCACGGACACCTCCATCTCACGGCAGCAGCACCCCAGAGCCCTGCCGCCAGCTTCCCACCACACTTTTCCCTGTGAAGGTGTCAGCTTTGTGTCAGGGGGGAGCAGGGGGCCGCAGTGTGCTGGGCTGGGGGTGGGGGTAAAGAGAGTCGCAGTCTGTACATTATTAAGTCACCTGCAGGAATTGATCTGCCACTTATAGACGTTTATTAACTTTAAAAGCCCCCACCCCCCCCCCCACCCCCCCAGACCCCCTCTTTGTTGCGTCTGACGTTTAAGTGACCTGCGCTGCACTGGGATTGCTTTCATTAAAATGTAGATTTCTTTTTCTTCTTTTTTTTTCTTCCTCTTTCTGCGTCCAGCCTGTAAAGGACAGTGGGCTAAATGTATGCCTCATATGGGTCCATTCCTTTAGATCCGTTTTTATTTTTTGGCTGACAGACTAGAGAGGATCTCTTTCATTTCGAACTGAAATCGCTCATCTTAGGGGAATCCCAGGGTGTGTCTCTGCTCATAGTCTGGCACCTTCCATAAAAAAACTAAAAAAAACATATTTTTAGTTTTTTAATATGGAGGTTGCCGTAATCAGTCAGTGATAGATTTGGTATTCAGCTACTTTAGCCAATGTGTCTGTTAGCCTACTGACATTGTCCCCCCCTCTCTCTATCTCTCTCTCTCTCTCTCTCTCTCTCTCTCTCTCTCTATTTCTCTCTCTCCCTCTCTCTCTCTCTCTCTCTCTCTCCCCTGCCTCCGGGGCCAATGGGTCTGCAGCCTGGCTAATTGTGATTAGGTGCCGACAGCAGGCTTTTTTACGGCAGGATTTTCACTCAGTGGTCCGCTTTGATTTTAACAGCAGCACTGATAGGAAGATTAGATAGCGAAGGAAAAGAGTGTAAAGGGGAGAGAAAGAGAGCGCGCAAACAGAGAAAGAAAAGCTTTTTAAAGTACAGAGAGGGAGATGGAGAGACACCTACACTTGGGAAATCACTGGCCAGTTGAGCTGAGGAAAACAGATATGTGCGCTCACCAAGAAAGGGAGAGGAAGGGGGAAAAAGAAACGGAGGAGAAAAAAAGCTTCCCACTGCCTTATTACACCTGCTATCATTAGCGCTTTTGTACACATGGTCAGCCTCCCAGGGAAAAGTCATTATCCAGCTGTGCCGTTGTTTTATTTTTTCTCCCCTTCCCCTTCCTCCCCCCCCCCCCCACCCCCTCGCCGCTACTCCTGCAGCCGCCGTTTCCCCCAAGTGGAGTGTGACTTCGGGGCTTCAATCCAGCGTGGCGTTTTAATGCCTTTCCACACAATAAAGAGCAGGGTCCTAATGATGTGGGTTTGGAATGGCTACGCCTCGGGTTACACAAAGACTCACGAGCTGTGGCTCCAGTCGGCCATTTTATCTCTGCCTGCGCCGACCAGCCCAGCCCAGCCAAGCCCAATTCAACCCCACAGCTGGGCCCAGCACAGCCCACCCAGCCTGGCCCCTTTTAGTTCTGGCCCCTTTTGTTCTGGCCAGCGTAAAATAATAAAAAGAACAGATGAAGCCAGTGGCTGGCTCAGCAGCATGTGCAATTGGACGGTTCAGCGCGGACGGTTCAACGCAAGGCTCTGCTGCTTTTTTCGGAGCGCGGGTTTGCATGACGCAACGGAATCTCAGGATTTTAAGACTGACAGTTTTGCCAAACAGCAAGTGCCCAGCACGAGGGGAAAGAGACAGAGAGACAGGATGAGGGCGAAGACTCTGTGCCATGATTAATGGATGAATTCAAAAATGAAAAATTAGGATCATCTGTTGGGGTGGCTATCAGCACTCTCACACTCAGGGAAAAAAAAGTCTGAAGAGCGGGGCTGTTAATTTCCACCCTGCAGTATCACTTGCAGAGTGGGTGCAGACCTCCACACACACCCAGACTCCCCTAAGCTCTCTCCCTCTCGCTCACTCTGTCTCCCTTTCGCTCTCTCTGTCTCTCTTTCACTCTCCCTGTCTCTCTTTTGCTCTCTCTTTCTCTCTCTCCGACTGGCTCTCCTATTGCACTGCTCTGGTATGTGTTCCCTTCGGGGAATGTAGAGTTCACTGCAGGCCAAACAGCATGGTGTCTTCACCTGTTTGGTGTTTGCTGTGTAGGTGACTGGGGTGATGTGCATGGTGTGACTACCGTATGATCTCCAGGTGGGTGAGCCAAGCTACCACTGGTTCCTATTTGAGGCGTGCACAGATGGGGGTAATAGGAACAGAGGATGTAGTAGAAAATGTAGCGGAAGCTTTGAAGTTTGCAGCCTGACACTTTACACAGCACCCATTGTCCAAGAAGGACTCCGGTGATTTTATCTCTTAAAACTGCAGGTGAAGTACCTGAATTACTTCCTGGAAACCTCCATCAGCAGGAAGAGCCCTGTGGCCTGTGTTGTTGCCCTGGTGTGAATTGTCCCAGCGACCGTATGCCATCTCTTTACTTATGACAATGACTATGAACAACCTGGTTCAACCTAACTGAAGACCAACCAGAGAGTTATTACTAAAAATAGCTTGTTTTTAAAAATAAGCGATCATTTAGACTATACATTTTAGAGAATGGTATGAGAATGATGTGGAAACAAAACCTTCTATTTTACAGATATCAAGAGATTCCATCAATTGGCTTTTTAATGAAAAAAGACATTGTACAAATATTACGTGAAACATTTTACCACTCTGATGTGGTAGTTTTCATTTAGTGCCGCTAGAACAGCTCAACTTCCCTTCTGTTGAGCGGATGGGTCACACGCATAAACCACATTCACATTGTGTTTTATGGCTTGAGTAACCAGGCATCTTTCTCCATTTCATTCATTTTCCCCTGCCGTGTTGCCCCTCCTGTCTTATTTACCCCCGTCCACCTCGACTGGACATGGCGAGGATGCTACTGGGGAGATAATTTAATTCCACCAGCGCGTCACACACAGCCATTGCTCTTCCTGAGCAGAAGGCGAGGGCTGCAGGAGCACTGCTGTGGCAGGACTTTGCCCTGAAGTGTCAGCTCACACACACACACACACACACACACACACACACACATACACACCTACCCTCTTACACACACATGCAGACATGCACGCACATACACACACACAAAAACACATACACACGCATAGACACCTACACTTACACACTTCGCTGGCAATCCGCCATCTACCGCAAGGATCACCAGCAGCCTTCTTACACACTTCTCCTGGCGTTGTTCCCCCTCCTTTCTCTCTCTTGCTTATTTCTCTACAGGCTCTGAGCTCTGAGCTTACTCCTGTGCTATTATGAGGCTCTGCGTTGTTTCATATTCAAACGCTCATACTTCCCGAACCTGCTTTCACAGCAACTGGTAGATGAACTATACTGTTTTTTGTTGTTGTTTTTTAAGACACAAAAAAAAACCACGTTATAGTGTTATTTATCACCCCCTCAGATATACATGATTTCTGAGAGAGAGTTTGCTGTGGAAAGTCAAAAGCCATTAAAAGAGGTTGAGAGCTGCATTAAAAGAGGCTTTGGCTGGTGTTAAAGGGCTATGATACAGTGTGACAGTCCAGCAGTAAAAAGGACGGAGCGAGAGAGTGACATTAGTGTTATAGGTTATTGACCGATCTGGCAGAATTTATGACCCTAATCACGAGCCAATGTCAATGGGAATGAAAGAAGGCAGAGGGCTGTGGAGGGAGGAGACGGCTGGGGCTGAACCCGGGCCCCTCCCCTGGAAGTGAGGCTGGGGACTCCATAAGTCTGGGCTCACTGTGTGTGTCTTCAGCCTGCCTCCCTCCTGCAGCCAAGCCCCAGGCTCTCCTGCCCATAAACCACAGCCACTATGTTTATACGGTTTGTGTGTGAATGTGTGTCTGTGTGTGTGCCTGTGTGTGTGTGTGTGTGTGTGTGTGTGTGTGTGTGTGTGTGTCTGTGTGTGTGGGCACGAACACACGCTCTGTCTTGCACACTATATTTTTTGTTCTGTTTGCAGGAGTGATTACATTTTGATGCATGCTATATGTTTAGAGAGTCTGTGTTGTTTTTCATTTGTCATGTGCGTTCAGTAGTTATATGTTATGTGTGACACCGTGTGTGTGTGTGTATGTGTGTTTGTGTGTGCGCAAAGGTTTATTTGTGTGTGTGTGTGTGTGTGTGTCACCTGTATTTTGGCTGCTGTTGCCGGGCCCAGTCAGCCTGCTGGAACAGTTGGTCAGCAGCTCTTTATTGGCTGTCTGCTGGGCACTAGAAAGAGAAATATTCAGCAATGTTGAGGTGAGCCTGTGCAGCTGGACCAGAGAGCGAGGGAGCGAGAGAGAGAGGGAACGAACGGGGGATGGCAGAGGCTGCCGTGCTGATAAATAATTCCCATTGAAAACCGCTGTATAATGTGATGCATGTTGACACAGGCATTTTTTAGACCTCCACCAGAAAATATATAAATAAGCACATACATAAATATATCTATCTGTATGTATGTGCGTGTATATCATAGGGGTGAATAATGTGTCGGCCTATTCACGCGGCGGCAAAGTGAGGCTGCCATTGCTCAACCATGGGACAGTTTTTCAACAGGCGGACAATCCCTGCCAAATCACTTTCAGTGTTGAGCCGTTATTTTTACTTCTATTCGTATTCCTTTTCTTTTTCTTTTTTTTGGGGGGGGGGTGTGAGGGGATGGGGGTGGCTGGCTGGCTTCTAAATCTTGGGCTGCTCTAAATTTTTATGCCAAGCGAGCAACGGTGCCGACAAATCATCTGTGGTAACCTCAAGGGAGCGAGAAGAGGAGAGGATTTCTAAGAGCCATGCGTGTTTTATAGACCTCCTATTTAAACCAATCACCTGCCAGATCTTCGGCGGGGATTAATATTTAAAATGCCGTGCCCTGAGAGAGGGAGGTTCTTTGTCTAAAAATAGATAGTTGACATTACCTTGTTGACGGTGTAACACTCGGCACAAATAAAGAGAAGGAGAATGTTGCCGCAGCATCAGAGTACTGTTCCTCTCGCGTGTGTTGTTTGGGGTTGGTGCTCGTCAGCATGGGTGTGTGTGTGCTCACGTGTGAGAGTGTCTTGGAGTGTGCATGCACACGGACAGTGCATTTATGTACATATGGGCGCTTTTGTCAATGTGTGGATACATACATCCACATATGTGGAACCCCTCAGGAGATTTTGTGGTAAACAGAAATGTGTGTGTGTGTGTTTACAGGAGCACAGCAGCCAGAGGGAAACAGAAATGTGTGTGTGAGTGTGAGTGTGAGTGTGTGTGTGTGTGTGTGTGTGTGTGTGTGTGTGTGTGTGTGTGTGTGTGTGTGTGTGTGTGTGTGTGTGTGTGTGTGTCTGTGTGTGTGTGTGTGAGGGGGATTTAGTTAATGCTTACAAAGCCAAACAAACCTAATTGAATGGCATTGTGATGAATGAGATATGTTCTCAATTTTCTGAAGTGTGCTTGCTTCAAGCTACATTTATTCAAATGGCCTTGTTTTTGAAACTTTGTTGTGAACAATACTGAAGTAGTGAGAAAAGAGCTATATCCCTGATGCATGTGTGTGTGTGTTTGTGTGTGCGTGTGTGCGTGTGCGTGTGTGCGTGTGCGTGTGTGTGCGTGTGTGTGTGTGTGCATGCGTGTGTGTGTGTGTGTGTGTGTGTGTGTGTGTGTGCGTGCGTGCATGTACGCGTGCACCACCCCTTCTCTCCTGAGTTGACACTATTGACAGAGGCTCTGTGGAATTTTGACAGTGAGTGCAGGAGTTTGTTTTTAATTAAAAACCAAATTCAATAACCATATCAAGGCGTGTCATTTTACGGTCTGTGCCGCATCGATCGCCGCCTCACTTATGTAAATCTGCTACTTCATCTTATGTGAGCAAATTTGGCAGCCTCCTTTTTGAAGGGGCCTTTTTTTAGAGGTATTACAACTTAATCAAAACCGCAGCTCGCTTCTATAACTAAAGCCCCAATCTCTCTGCTTTTTGTAATAAACATATACCACTGTGGTTAACTCCTTGAAGGATACTAAAAGCCAGCCAACAGAAATGCAAAACTACTTTGAACGAAAATCTGACTCCTCTATGTGTGTGCTTGGGGGATGGGGTGTGTGCTGGTCCAGTAGTTAGCGGTACAGCGCATCTATCATGTTGTACTTTGAGGGCAGCGTGGTGTCAGTGGGGTACAGTGGATTGAGTAAGCACACCCCCCCCCCCCCCCCGCATCTTTACGGCTGCCCAGAGAAGCAGCGGTAGGCTAATTGCCCGCGCACCTTTTCCTGAATCTCATTTTTTTCCCTGTGAAAACCCCAGCTAATGGAATTAAAAAACATGTTGCCGGGGGTTCTTTTGCAATTTGGAGAAGGAGTCCATTAAGTTCATTAATTTAATAATGGGGCAGGAAAATAATGAGTAAAAATTATTGCTCAATTAGGGCGGGGGTGTGCGAGCGGTTGTGGAGCTGGTGGTGGAGGAGGAGGTGGAGGTGCTGGGAGAGAGCAGGAGCGCAGTAGGGAGAGCCAGAGAAAGCGTGCGTATGGTTGGCGGTTTCACATTCATTCGAAATCACCTCAGTGTGCAATACTTTAATGAGATTATAATGGAATTGATTTTGCATAGGTACCGAATTAAACTGTTACTGGAGAGGCCATTAAGACAGTGAATGTAATACTGCAGCAGCACTGCCACGTGTAGGGAGAAGAGCCATCATTTTTATTATCATTACCATCAGTAATAGTGTTAGCACTTCTATGTAACACCACCACCACCACCAGTAGCAGTAGCAGTAGCAGCTGTAACAGCCAAGCTCTCACCTATTTAAATTAGCGCCTCTGTTTGTTATGCTATCTGTCTGTGGTCACCACAGCTGCCACAGTGGCCTTTTGTTTTGTACTGGTGTGTAGTAGACGAGGTCCTTGGTGGAATTGATACGAACAACACACCGGGTAGTTGGCCCTGAAAGGTCAGAATAAATGGCAGTGGCTTTTTAAGTCAGGTAATCTCAGCCTATTTGAGGGCTAGCTTCACACAGAGACTGGGGCTGAGATAGAGGGGAACGGCACAGAAAAGTGCCCACAAACAAAGCCTGTTTAAAGGCCATCGCAGAGCATGGTGGCGCAAGCTGGGATGTTCGTATCAAAGATATGGATTTTGGGGCGACCCTAAATTTGTTACCCTGGCTGTGGTCCCGAGCAGCGTTTCAGATATCTCACTGTATGGCTTTTCAAATAATGTGCACTCTGCTGTAAAGGGCATGTTGGGAAATGCATTCCCCTCTGGTTAGATGTGACAAGGGACACTTAAGGTTCATCTGCAGGACACTCCAGTCCTTCGCACGAAGTTCCAAGTGACTGAGTCAAACCGAACAACCTGAGGTCTGGGGGCATGCAGTGATGGCCCATTTTTTTTTGCCACACCACCAGACACACACACACACACACACACACACACACACACACACACACACCAACACACACACACACACCAACACACACACACACACACACACACACACACACACACCAACACACAAACTCCAATTTGCTGCAGCAGCATGAAAGTCCCACACCAACACGCACACATACACACACACACATACACAAAGACACACAGTCCAATTTGTCTGTGGTGTCATGAGACAAGTGTCCCCCACTCACCCCCAAAGATCTATCACGGCGAGCGAAACAACCCTGTGAAATCGGCAGACTGTGATCGTGGCGGGACGACAAGTGAGGAGCCATCAACAGGGAGACGGCTTCGTCAGCAGCTTGTGTTGCAGCTCGTGTGCAGCGGGAGCGTCGCGCCGCCGACAGGGGCACATTTGTTCTGATCCGCCGGGAGACGCTTCAGCTCTGACCCCCAGCCTCAGTCTCAGTCTGCCGAAGCCATTCCCCTAATGAAATGTCAAAGAGCCAAAGCCCGTGTTGCAGACGCACACATCCATTCACAGCCTTTTGTCATGGGCTCTTTTTTAAGACTGGAGTAGAAGACTTTTCCCTTGTATTATACAGTACATGTGTTATGGACTTAACTGGATTAATGGCCTATGTCACTTGGAGAAAAAAAATGAGAGATACAAAAGCGAGAATTACAGAAGTTGTTATGCAGCCCCTGACGTGCCTGTTTCTTTTCCCTGGGAGTGGACTGGGAGAGATCATGGCTGTCATGCATTCCGTCATGTGTGTGTGGGTGTGGAGGATTGGCTTAGCCTTTTCCTCTAGTCTTGATTTGAGCTAGAAAGACTTAAGAGGTAGCCTTCAAATGAGCCTCCACAGACTGTTCGGGATAGTTAGAATGCTGGAGCTGAACAGAGAGAGAGAGAGAGAGAAAGAGGGGGGGGGGGGAGAGAGAGAGGGAGACAGAGGCTAATCAGTCAGATGTGCTTGTCAGTTCTGAGAAATCAGACTGGGGCTTATCCCAGCATTTAAAGCAGTTCAATTGGAAGAGGTGGTGGGGTAACTTTCCTCTGCTAGTGTGTGTGTGTGTGTTTGTGTGTGTGTGTGTGTGTCTGTTGGCGCACATACCCGCATGTAGACATGTGTCTGTCTGTGCGTAATTAATATTTAAGCCACCTTCAGCGTACGCTCTGGAGCCAGTAAAGGGGATTGTGTTCTCATGGATCCCTTAATCCCTTGAATTAGCAGTTTAATAACAAGAAGCCATTTGTAGATTAGCCAGATCAAGCTCACGGGATGTACTTATGTACAATCTGCTTAAATACTTTGATTTCTGATGCTGAAAACATCCCCTTTCCCCCTCTCTCACCTTCTTGCTGAGACTAAGCCGCCTGTGCCTGTGTGACGCTGTGTGTGTTTGTGTGTATGTATATGTATGCAGCCTTTTGATTTTATGCAGACATAATGTGTACATTTGTTTATGTATATAGCTATGTATACAGCCCTTTCTTCTTATTATACATCATTTAGCATTGGCGGTTGTGGTGCATACAAGCTGATGTATATAGAGCCTTTGTGGAGTTGTGCTGGTGCACCTGTGTCGGGCCTTCTCTCTCTTTCTCTCTCTCCACCCTTCTCTCTCTCTCTCTCTCTCTTTCTCTCTGCATGTCTCTCTCCCCCCTCCTTTCTGCTCATATCGCTTGCAGAGGATGACAAACTGCCTCTGTTTTACAAGGCGGAGATCAGTTTGTGTCACAGCCATCGCTCCCATCAGCATGTCAGCAATCAGCGGGTGGAAATGGCCGTCTTTAAGACTCGCTCACTGATAGCGTCTCACACAGCCACCTCGCCAAACATCAACCCCCCCCCCCCCCCTCCACACACATACACACACACACACACACACACACACACACACACACACACACACCCTCTCCCTCCTCTCCCCACCCCATCGAGCCCTGCCACGCACCCCCGCTATATCGCAGACTGATTGCCTCCTCGGCTTATCAGATAGACATGGCGCGGCGAGATTGACACGCTCCCTCCCCGCGCCCGCGTAATGACCGCAGGACCAACACCAGCACAGATGGTGAGCATGGGCGGGGGCTTTTGTTTTTTCCCCGACGCTCGCTTGACGGCAACGCTGCCGGACTCGGGGGTGGGTTACTCGGGGGTGGGTTACTCGGGGGTGATGCCTGTGAACGGCAAGCCGGCGGCATCCATTCCTCCGGGAAACAGAGGGCCCTAAAGACAAATTGAAGAGGAAAATCTGGTGCAACATCTGCAGAGGGGGCTATCAGATCCCTGTGCCCTGCTCCTGGGTTGGTCGCAGACGAGGAGATTTTTTTTATTTATTTTTTTAATGTTGAAAAAACTTTGATAACTTTGATTTTTTTTTTTTGGTTTGTTTTTGTTTAGTTTTCCCTGTAGCCTGAGAACGATGTGTTCACATATGACTGCATCCTAGATAAGAGCGCACTGGTTGGAGGGGATGTGTCTGGAAGCCTTTGAGTGTGTGTGTGTGCGGGGGGGGGGGGGGGGGGCGAGTGGGGTGGAGAAGGTAGCGGTTGCGTCTGAAGGCGAGTGCGCGAACGATCAGCCGCTTGGTGGCTCGGCGCGTCACGCTGCTGCTGGCCGGCTGGATGGGCAACTTCTTGTGCTGCGTGCAGTCTTGGTTCACATTCTTCAATAATTCATCCCCTGCTTGAACATTCTCCAACACGGCTCAGATCTGCCGCTCTCCCCGGCTGCCATTAGACTGCTCCTGCTGCAGTGGCTGTTTTTATCCCCAACCCTTTTTTTCTCTTCTCTTCTCTCTTTTTTTTTGTTTTTGAGGGGACAGGGGACAGCGATTCCAGCCTGGCATTGGAAAAAAATTGAGAAATAGAGTTAAGGGTTGGAAAAAACCTGCATCGAAATCCGACAAATGCCTTGGGTCGATGGGAGTTCATGAGCATTTCGATCTGTTTTAGTCACTTTACATACAGTATGTATCTGCAGTGCCATTTCAACAGTTAGAATTTTTTTTTTTTAAGTGCTCAGCACATTTTGCCACACCTATTGTGTGTGTGTGTGTGTGTGTGAGTGTGTGTGTGTGCGTGTGAG
>NC_137916.1:10347646-10350146 GCF_963457725.1 Sprattus sprattus | reverse complement strand
TGATCTCATAATATCATGGCATGAGCAGCCAACACATTTTTTTTGAAAACATACATAAAAAATGCAAAGTGCACAGTGCATAACAGCCCAAGTTAAAAATAAAGTCATAAATCATTTCTGCAGTCCTGATTCAAAAACAGATGCCACGTGAATTCAGTGAAATCGTCCGGATCCAGTCTGATCCACCCTTTTAGGACGAGATGTAAGAGACAAGCCAAAGTCGTCCAAGGAGCCCTGGAGGGGGAGAGGGGGAGGCTTTGAGACAGAGAGAGAGAGAGACAAACTGGGAGAGAGAAAGATGAACGGGGAGACGAAAGAGGATTTTTAAAGAGCGACGCACAAGCTTTAGGACAGAGACGGGCTCAGGAGAGGGCCTCTTAAAGCCGAGACGAGCAGAAGAAGAGAGATGCACATGGGGGAGCTTCAGAGGAATAGATTTCCGACAGGCGCTGATTAAAAAAAACGGGACAAGGCATCCCTGCTAGTGGACTGTCACAGTGATATGCTACCACCTTTAATTAACCGCAGCCCCCCTCTCTTGAACTTGCCTCCCCAATCCTCACAGCCTTCGACTTCATAACGCATACTCCCGTAGACGCTAGTCCCCTCAGAAGGGAAGTGTACGTTGCAAGCTACCCAGGCTGGGTAGCGCCTTTCCCGGGTCAGACATTGTGAAGGCCTCCCTGCCCACTCCCTCCCTGCAGACAACAGGCAGCTGCGGCATGGCTCTGTCTGGCAGGTAGACAGATGTTCCCAGCCAGCCGTGGTGTTGGTGGCTGTGTGTGTGTGTGTGTGTGTGTGTGTGTGTGTGTGTGTGTGTGTGTGTTTTGGTGGTGGGTGGGTATGCGTGTGCTGGTGGCGGCTGGCAGTGGCACTGGAGGAATGAAGGATGAGGAGATGGAAGAGGAAGAGGAGGAGGGGGTAGAGAGAAGGAGGGAAGGATGGTGAGCAGACACGCATGAAGTCACTGAGCAACCGCAGAGCTCCACTCCTCACCCTCCACACCCTCAGCCAAACACACACACACAAACAAACAAGCACACATGCACACATACACACAAACGTGTGCGCACACACACACATTTATACACACAGTGCATTACACTGCCGCGTTACAAAGCGCTTTCTCATTACGCACACAGGCGGAAGCTAAAGTGCATTGTTTACCCAAGTAGCACTGACACGCCATTGCCCCGGTGGAGATGGAGACAGAAAGAGAGTCAGGGGGAGGACGAGAGAGATAGAGGGATTTGAGCGTGAGAGAGAGAGAGAGAGAGAGAGAGAGAGAGAGAGAGAGAGAGAGAGAGAGAGAGAGCCTGAGTGATTCTCTATGGGGGCTGCGTTCCCAGACTAATTTACTGTGTCACAGATAATAAATGTACACAATAATTTGGGGCAGGAGGGGGTCGAGTGCAAGTGTTTTGTGTGTGTGTGTGTGTGTGTGTGTGTGTATGTGTGTATGTGAGTGTGTGTGTGTGTGTGTGTGTGTGTGTGTGTGTGTGTGCGTGCGTGTGTGTTTGTGTGTGTTACGGGTTGTGGGTGTGGGAATGGGGGGTGGGGTTCAGAGATAGTTGGAGATCAATATTGATCACGGAGAAGAAAAAGACGGTGTGCAGCGGAAAACAACAATGTGCCTCAAATTGTCTGTGTCCCATTACTGCCAGGGCTGTTCCTGCTGACGCTGCACCCAGCACACACACACACTCTCACACTCTCTCACACACACACACACACACACACACACATACACACACACACACACACACACACACACACACACACACACACACACACACACACTCACTCAATCACACACATTCACACATACATGCACACATCCACATACCCTCTCCAACCAGTCCCCCCATAACAGACCTCATCACTAAAACGGGCAGAATCATCCCAGCTATCGCAGCCCATTAAAGTGTTTGACAGTCACACTGAGTTTTTTAATGGCAGCCACTGACAGTGCTGTGCTTGGGCTGATGGGGATCCATAAATGTATTCTCCCCCCCCCCCCCCCACCAGTGCAGAACACAGTCGTTAGGCTCTCTCCATGATTACGTCTGTGGGTGCCCCCCTATGGCTAATTCTGACCAGGCAATTAAGGCACCCAGGAGAGTCATGACTATCTATGGTTTGATGGCTGTGACGCTGATGAAGATGATGGTGATGATGATGATGATGATGACGACGATGTTGATGATGATGATGGTAGTGGTGATGGTATTGGGACAGATGATTATACTCATGTTGACGATGACGATGATGATAACCGTGGTGATGTTGGATATAGCGGGCTGTGATCTTGAGCTCTTTCATCGCTGATAGTAATTGCCACCTGCCTCTTCAACTTCGCATCTGGGCAAAGAGCTGCCCCGCGAGGGGAAAGCAGCGTCTGACAAGTCTGACGGCTTTGATTTAGAACTTGCCGGAGAAAGCTGAGAGAGGAAATAGAAATCAGGCTTTTGAAGGCGAGCGGGGTGAAGGAACTTCATTT
>NC_137916.1:10332646-10342646 GCF_963457725.1 Sprattus sprattus | reverse complement strand
GTGAGCGATGAGTGTGTGAGAATATCAGGGATAGCTTTGGGTGAGGCTGCAATCGTTTTAGGACTAGTGGCAAAGTAGTAGCCCTGGACAATGCGGTCTGAGGTTTCTGTCGCTCTTATTCTCTTTCTATCTGTTTCTGTGCCATCCCTCTCTCTCTCTCTTTCTTTCTCTTGATGAGTGAGACTGGGCGGGCGGGCGGTCGGCGGGCTGGTCCTCTCCTCCCTGTTTCAGCCGCGTGCTCTGAGGGAGGCCTGTGGGCCGCCACCACAGTGGGGTGAGAGGGAAATAGAGAGCCAAGGATGAGGGCAGGGTTTGCCAGAGTCCTGTTACCAAGCAGGCTGCAACAGTGTGATCGAGTGTGTGTGTGTGTGTGCGCGCACGTGTGTGTGTGTGTGAGTGTGTGAATGTGTATGAGCATGTGTGTTTGTGTCACATATACACTCACATTTATGTTGTATTTTTGGTCATGGATATGGCACTCTTGTTTGCATGGGTGTGTGTGTGTGTGTGTGGTGTGTTTTTTTTTATGCAAGTCTGGGTCTGGTTTTATATATGCTGTGTGTGTATACACATGTCACAATCTCCCGTACGTGCTTGCGTGCGTATGTGTGTGTGTGTGTGTGTGTGTGTGTGTGTGTGTGGCTGTGAAACGCAAGCTCTCTCAGCCCTGAGCAGACGAATCCCAGCGGGGCGATGGGACTAATGGGGTTTTAGGTAGTGTGACGGCGTAAAAGGCCGTTTTCACACCCCTCCGCGGCCTGCCACGCGTGTCACCGAGGGGGATGACATCACCCCCATTAAACGCCCCTCTCACTTCAGAGGGGCCTTCCCAACCCTTGGAAATGAATCAGAGATTCAGATGATTTATGCATCGATGTGTTTTCAGTCCTACTGGCAGCTTCCATGTTCTCTGTTCTCAGATCAGCTTTGCAGCTTGTGTTTGTCTGCTCGTGTCAGACCAGCAAAATTGTTCAGATCTGTTCTTAAGCTTGATTGATCTGATTGCACTTTGCATACTTTGATTGTATGTTTTAATTTTTTTTTTTTTATTTCCATTCTTCACCAAGACATCTTGTTGATCTGTTTCCGGCGGTATTGGTTCTCTGAAACGGGAACTTGTCAAAATTTGAAGTAGCGTTGAAAAAAACATGGGGTTGTCTGAATAGTAAAGTCCATGTTTTATTTTTAATTTTGTATCTGCGTGACTGGTGTGATACAAGTTGTGCTCTCTTGAGTGGGGGCTGTGTGCTGTGCTGTGCTGTGCTGTGCTGTGCTGTGCTGTGCTGTGCTGTTCTGGGTCAGGCCGTGTGGTATGGTGTGCTGTTTGTGATGTGAGGGCACGTGCACGCTGCACCCCCTGCTAATATTTTATCAGATACTGAGAGTGATCTCTTCTCAGTCGGGAGTCACTCTCTCAGACACACAGATACCCCAGGGGGGCTGAGGAGGGAACAAAACACCCTCTCTCTCTTTCACTCTCTCTCTCTCCATGTCTCTCTCTCTCTCTCTCTCTCTCTCTCTCTCTCTCTCTCTCTTATGCATCCTCTCTCTGTTTCTATCGCTCTCTCTCTGTTGCTCTCTCTTTCTCTATTCTGTCGGGGGAATATTAGGTAACAGTGGCAGAATCGTTACTGCAGACCACCGCTGGGCTATTGACAGCTGTAAATGGAGACGTCTTGTAGCTGAGGGACCATCAAGGCTGCTGTCTTGTGCCTCTGTCCCTGCACATGGTGCTCTAGGCAGGGGGCAGGGGGGGTTTCTCCTGGAAGAACGCCCTCCCACCGACAGTGACCCCAGGGGGTCAAAAGGGCACCATAGGCACGAGAGGCGGGCTCAGATGCTGATTGTGTAGGGCACGTGTCAGATGTGGGGCTCTCACAACCTTTTGACTTTTTATGCCTAACATCCAACTGCTTACAAAGGCCATTCATTTTCTATCACACCTCCTTTAACACACATATGCTCGCACTCACACACACACACACACACACAAAAACACACACACAAACACACGCACCGATATACACATTTTGGATGGTTTACATACACCATCAGTATTTCCTCAAGGAATTGTTATATTTATGTGTGACTTTGTGACATGTGTCAAAAGGATTTTTTTTTCCATTTCCTTCTTCCTTCTTTTCCTTCCATTCTGTAGTTTATGTGTGTCTGTGATGTGTATGGTTTCAGAGAAAAAGGAATCTTTTTTTCAGTTTGTTCTTTCTGTGCCTGCATGAGCTCCTCATACCGTGTTCTTTCTGAAGCCTTCTCCTACCTTTGCACAGAAGCCCTGTTATTTTGATGTACGTGTTTTTTATTTGTTTGTTTGTTTGTTTGTTTACTTGTGTGTGTGTGTGTGTGTGTGTGTGTGTGTGTGTGTGTGTGTGTGTGTGTGTGTGTGTGTGTGTGTGTGTGTGTGTGTGGACAATGAGTCAGGTTTACATTTCCATGAGGGATTAAAAAGCCACAGCCATGTGGAATGAAATAATGAGTCAGTCGGGGGGACATGTACACTCTGTCATACCCACAGTGACAAGACACAGACCACACAAACAAAAGCCAACAATAAAACCTTCCACTCTGCCTTCTGTGGAGCGACCCTGCTTTTTACACACTGATGTATGCACCCTTTCATTTGGTCTCTCTTTCATCCTTCTCTTTTTTTTTTTTTTTTTTAAAAAGGTCCAAAATTACATTTAGGGATTGGCACACTGTTTTAAAGAAAAGTGCACCGTGCATCAATAAATACATATTTACATTTTGCCAATAATGTTAAACATCCAGGCGAGTCGATGGCGCCGGAGTGAGCCGTGGCCCCCGGGTGAAGTGCCGGCACTTCAGTGGGCGTCGTGAAAAATTAGCATTCTTGATGCTTGTGACGCTAATATACTCCCATCCTTGGGAAAATGTGCTGATTATAGATGTCTTCACCCTCAAACATTCCTCAAGCCTTTTTATAGCCCCCACGCCATTATTTAATTCAGCTTTTTAATCACCGCTCGTATTTGCTCAGCCCTGGAAGAGACGAGGGTTCAACACGAGGGGCCACATGTTCGGCGAAGAGGAAGAAGGAAAAGGCAAATAGTGGAAGGAAAGAAAAAAGACAATAATATCTTTCCATGGTTGGAAAGTAAGCCTGAAAGTAAGAAAGAGGTTTAATAAGAGCATGTGGCGAGATGGATTTATTTTTTATTTTTTTATCGGTCTATTTATATACCTGAGTGATTCTCTCGTGTCTTGAGGGGGAGGTCAGTCATGAGTTGCAAGCAGTCAGGAGGGATTTGTTTAAAAGCCATCTTTGGTCAAGTAGTATAGCTTGCTTTTTGGCATGCTAGGGTAATAGGTAGAAGTGTGTCTTCTTTGTGTGTGTGTGTGTGTGTGTGCTCTCCATACACACACATACATATGTTCACACTCACACACACTCACACACAGTGATATATAGTTACACTGTCATATGCAATAACAAAACATTTATATTTACTGAATTGCAAGTGCATGTGCACACACACACACACACACACACACACACACACACACACACACACACACACACACACACACATTCTTTTTCCGCGTTAGTTGTCATTCCAAAAGCCTGCAGGTTGGTGAGCTTTATGTCTTGCTGTGCTAATGCAGTGAGTGCACCTGTGGTCTTGTTCCAGGCCCGGGCTGCTCTGTTTCAGCCCACTGCCATTATGAGGCACATGATATAGAGGTGGCTTGCTCTGGTCCTGCTGCCTGCCTGCCCGTAGTCTCATCTACTCAGGAGCCTGGGAAATCGTTAACTTAACAGGCAGCCCGGAAAAGTAAAGCGCACACACACACACACACACACACACACACACACACACACACACACACACACACACACACACATACACACACACTGCAGCCAACTATTGAAGTCACTGCACATTTCTATATCCATCAGCGTAATAGCTTCAGTGAAAAGGAAAGCAATAAAACCCCATCACTTAAACGCAATCCAGCCAGCCCACACACCCTTTCTCTTGAACATATACACATATATACACACACATACACACACATACACACACACACACACACACACATACACACACACACACACACACACACACTCAAAGAGAAAGCCCATTCGATACAGCAGGACAGGTCAGGGAGAAATTCTTCTCTGGACAAACAAAGATAGTTTGAAAAGGTCATTATCAGTGAACGAGCGAATCATTTTATTTTATTTCATTTCATTTCATTCTATTTAATTTTTTATTTCATGTGTGGAAAGCTGCTTTGAAAAAGTCTCCACTCTTCCTCCCCTTCTCCCCTCCTGTTTTATTCCTCTTCCTCCTGGCCATATTGCTGCGGTTGGGTTTTCGTTTTGAAGGGGCTACTTATACATATCTGACTATTAAAAAGCACTAGAAGTCATTGGCTGAGGGGGATCAATATTTGAACTATACTATTGTGGTTTGTTCTGCGTGTACCGGTGTGTACAATTAAATGGAGCTTGAAATTGATTTGAGGTTCTCTGAGAAAGACTTTAAAAAAAAGGGCTGGAGGTATTTTATTTTTATTTCGAAATGAAAATGCGAGGGAGAGGTGCATGAGGGAGGTAGAGGAGGGAGCTTTTGAGAGGTGTGCGCCAAGAAGACGAACTAACTCAAGCAAACAAATAATTGCCTTTGTTCTTGGCGCCATTACAAATGAAGCACTGTTGTTTGCCCTCTTATGTGAAATTTGTTTCCTCATAGCAATGTTGCCACAGACCTCTGCCAACACACGCACAGGCTTAGTGGAATAATGCCCTCGTTAAAAAAATAATGACATGGGAACTGTCTCTTAATCTGGTGTCAATGTTCAACCATTTAAACTCAAACCATCCAAAGGGCTAGCAGTAATTCTTATTTTTTCAAAAAAATAGAAAAAACTAGTACTGTTACATTAGCTTTAATAGGACCAAAGCTCATTGCACCAGGCATAGCCATAACTTAAGCATGTGAGTGTGAGTGTGAGTGTGAGTGTGTGTCTGTCTATGTGTGTCTGGGTCTGTGTTTACCACAGAAAGAGTAAACGATATGTACATACTGTCAAGAAGCACACCGACATGAACCTTCCTAATGACCCTAAAGGCTGGTCAGCTTGTCTTTGGCTGCTCAGACGTAGTGGGTTGTGTTCGGGCCCTCAGCTTCTGTGGTCCTCAGTGGTGCTTTTGGGGATGAGCTCAGGGCTCAGTGGGCAAGTAGAGCAGACAGAACCACAGGCTACGGTGCTTCCGCACTCTCCCTCAGGACCACCACTGCACTGCACTGCACCATCCAGTCTTCTCTACACACATATGCACATAGACACCACATACACATACAAACACAGAGACTGGGACACACGCTTACAGTGAAAAGGCAAAAAAGAAAAGGCCCTCTGTGTGTGTGTGTGTGTGTGTGTGTGTGTGTGTGTGTGATGTGTGTGTATTTGTTTGAGTGTGTGTGTGTGCGTGTGTGTGTGTACCCGTCCAGATTGTCCACCACAGCGCCTCGCCACCCGCTGACACCTCCCTCACTCCTGATTTAATGACTGGGAATTATAACCACATTGTTATCATTTTGCAATAGAGAGTAATGAGAGGCAATTATGGCTTCCAGAAAAGCGAGGACAGCAGCCCAGAAAGGGAGCGGGTGAAATCAGAATCGGCCCCTCGCTTCTCCCCCAGGCCATGTCCAGGCTACTCCCCCCCGGAGCGGGGATTGTCTCAGGGCACAGAGGCCTGATGGAAAAAGCCAGCTGGCTTTGTGATGTAAATAATGTCTTTCTCTCTCTTTCTCTCTCTCTTTCTCTCTTGCTCTGTCTTCCTCCCTCCCACTCTCTGTCTGTTTCTGAAACACGTACTTGTATGTGTGTGTGTGTGTGTGTGCGTGCGTGCGTGTGTGTAAAGCAGTGAAAATTATCACAGTAATCAGTCTAGTATCCTCTTTGTTCTGCTACCCTCAATGAACTGTTAAAAAGCGTGAAAAAATTACAACATTCATTCTACTGTTTTGTCCTTTTTTTCACTCTCTCTCTCTCTCTTTCTCTCTCTCTCTCTCTCTCTCTCGTGCGGTGATTGCCCCTTTCTCTGTGCCGTGCGGCGCGAGGTGCTAATTAGCTGCCATGTCTGAGTGTGGAATGGTGGGGCTGCAGAGTATCAGCAGCAGGGAGACCAATGCGATTTAGCCGCGTTGTGAGCGAGTGGAAAATCGCTGTGTAAATTGGAGGTTGTCGCTGCAGAGGTATTCCTGTGTGCTTACATTTCATGGGTGAGAATCCAATCTTGTGGGACAGTACGAGTGCGTATACCTGTGTGTGTGTGTGTGTGTGTGTGTGTGTGTGTGTGTGTGTGTGTGTGTGTGTGTGTGTGTGTGTGTGTGTGTGTCTGTGTGTGTCTGTGTCTGTGTGTGTGTGTGTGGGTGTGTGAAACGCCTCGCTCTCATACAGTCTACTCCAGCAACTCCGTGATGAATGATGTTACTGTAAATTTCATTGTTCAGACTGAAACATACATGGCATTCAGGTGAAAAGATGGTTGTAATAGCAATTTTAGCCCAGTAAGCAGCCATTTAGTGCAGCCATTCTGTTTCCCAGAAATCTGCTGGCCTCCACAGTGCTGCTTTAATGGGACATGCAGCGCGAACATCTGTCTGTGACTGCTCAAGCTATTTACCCTTGTTTTTACAGCCACAGCGGAGGAGCATCTATTAAAAACAGACGCCAGGGTTCTCTCTCTTTCTCTCACTTTGTAATTACAATTTTTTTTTTCTTTCTTCATTTCTCATTCTTTGACTTTCTCTCACTGGCTCACTCTCTCTCTCACTTTTGCTCTCTCTCTTTATTTCACATACACACTCTCCCTCCCTCCCTCCCTCCCTCCCTCCCACTCACACACACACACACACACACACACACACACACACACACACACACACACACACACACACACACACACACACACAGTAAGTGAGATGGGCATCTTTATCTATGGCAGTGGACAGTTTGGGAAAGAATTACAGTGACAGAGGCATACCGATGATGGGCCGGCCGTGAGATATCTGCGTCCCGTAAATTCTCTCTTGCACTGCATGATTTATGGAAGGAGACTGTGTGAGTGTGTGTGTGTGTGTGTTCATGTGGGTATGTGAGTGTGTGTGTGTGTGTGTGTGTGTGTGTGTGTGTGTGTGTGTGTGTGTGTGTGTGTGTGTGTCAGAAAGGTAAGAGCTTGTACATGAAGCTGCACCCCTGCCTATTTTTCATAGTGCTCTTTTTCCTCCTTGGTGCACAGCCTCATCCGATTCCCACAGCTGTTTCCTAATGACTGCATCGCCGTCGTGTTCAGAGAGCTCTTTTTGCATTAACAAACAGGGGTCTCCAAATGATCATCTTACACCCTAGCCATATGAAGCTAATTGTGACATTCTAGCTTGCCTACAGAAATACAAGGTATCTGATTCCCACTTTGAGAACATTGACTTGCCACTGCTTTTCTAATTGTTTATTCCCCCTTCGTTTTCTTTATGTCGCATGTGTTTTATTGCATTAGCGCCTTTCTTTCTCTCGCTGCACATAGAGACTTTATGGGGGTGCTTTCTTTTTCTGGAGGCTTAAATTGACTCCCTCCACACAAGAGAGTGATTGAATGAGGAGCTCTCACCCAGGGCTAGAGGGCAGTGGCAAACTTTTCCCAATCCAGTTAGGGGTGAGCAGCCGCTGCCTTTATTGTGTTTGAGGAGGACGCTGCCGCCGCCACGGTCTAGCCAGGTGGTAGGACCAGCGAAGCCCCAAAGCCTCATCTGTCACAAACACACAAATAAACACACACACACACACACACACACACACACACACACACACACACAAACACTCATTGAGGCATACACAAGTACACACTAACACAAACACACACACACATGCACAACCAAACACTCATTGAGTCATACACAAGTACAAACACACACACACACACACACACACACGCACACACACTAGCACTTGCACAGCAACTACGGTCCCTCCCCTCCAACTACCAATGTGCCGACATCTTGGAGATGAATGATCTCCTTAGGGTGTCCATCCTGCAGGAATCATCTGAAACTGGGAGCAATGGGAGCCATCTCCACTCCCAGGTCCCGGCTTATTGAGTTCGGATTTGAATTGCAGAAATAGACGCAGGGAGAGATCCAATCGAGCCCTATTTACGATATACCCCCCCACCCACCTCAACTTCCATTGCTTCCCATCAGAGAGTGACCTCTGGCACCTTTACCCTACACCCCTCTCTCGGCATCCAATATGTAGAATATTACTACAGTTTTTCACTGAAATCTGTTGACTTTGTGGAGAGGGAGGGGGACAAATCTCAGCAGTGTGGGACTCCGGCCCACGGATCGAGATGTCAGCAGTCTTCTCCCACACCAAGCTGCTCACTGTCTCATCCTTGGCTCCTTAATAAGCCACGGGGCAGGATGCAGCCAGACAGGGCCTCTGGGGAGCCTAATCTAATGGACGCGGGCCGAGGAGAAAGGCTCTCCCGGAGCAGTGGAGGCCGGGGGTCAGCCCGAGGGTGGAAGGGCCCAGGGCATCTGGGGCAACAGGTTTGCCCTACCTGCTCTTCTTTGGAAGGCAGCTGGGGGGGGATTGAATCTGTGTGCTGGTGAAGGAGTCTTTATTGTACTGTAATCTATGGTCTGTTTTTCCCCAATATTTGTTTTCCTTTCATCAAGGGGGGGGGGGATTTACATAACATGAAAGATCATAGGCACTTAAGGTTTGCAGTATTTATGTGATTGAGCTTTGGTGCCTGTGCGTGCATGTGTTTCTATGGGTGTTTCTGTGTGTGTGTGTGTGTGTGTGTGTGTGTGTGTGTGTGTGTGTGTGTGTGTGTGTGTGTGTGTGTGTGTGTGTGTGTGTGTGTGTGTGTGTGTGTGTGTTCGGTGTGTGGGTGTCTGTGAGTATGTGTGTATGTATAGTATGTGTGTGTTTGTGTATGCATGCTTCAATGCATACGTTATACAAGTTCACCAGCAGGTTAGTCCTTCTGAACTGGAGCACTCACTTAAAACTAATTGTAGCAATTAGCATGTGAATGAGGTGGAAATTAGGTAATGGAAGTAAGATAAATATTGATGTTAACTCATATCCAAGAAAGTCTGTGTGTGTGTGTGTGTGTGTGTGTGTGTGTGTGTGTGTGTGTGTGTGTGTGTGTGTGTGTGTGTGTGTGAAAGAGAGAGGGAGGGAGAGAGAAAAGTGGGGTGGGTAGAAGGTGCTCCAGACTGGTTTCTGTACATTTCACATCCACCTCTATTTGCATGTATTAATCAGGGGTAATTACAAGCCAAACGTGATTGCTGTCGAGGTTTAAACATAAATCAATTCTACTTGTGGAAGTCGGAAAGAATGAAAGGAGAAGGAGAGGGAGAAAGAGAGGTTTGCATGGGCTGTTTGTGTGGTGTGTGTGCGGTTTGTGTGTGCGGTGTGTGTGTGTGTGTGTGTATGGTGTGTGTGTGTGTGGTGTGTGTGTGTGTGTGTGTGTGTATGTGCTGCTCACCTTGCCTGGCCATGTACCTTTGTGTCTGAGCAGTGGCCCTGGCGGCACCTTTAGCTGCAGTCTATCTGTTAGCTGACAGCCAAGCTTTTCATTGCGGGCCCCCGTCTGTAATGACTGCAGCTCACCGAGAAGCCTGTCTCAGTGGAGCAGAAGAACTGCTGACAGGGAGTTCTTATCGCAGGTGTGTGTGTGTGTGTGTGTGTGTGTGTGTGTGTGTGTGTGTGTGTGTGTGTGTGTGTGTGTGTGTGTGTGTACGTGTGTGTGTGTGTGTGTTGGTCCGTGTGTGTGTCTGTGTGTGTGTGTGTGTGTGTTTAAGTTACTGTGTGTTGTGTTCCAATGTGGTTTTGTATGATCACACAGGCTGCTGTGTGTGTTGCATGTGGAAAATCACAGCCGGTATGGCGCGGTGTGATGCGGCGCGGTGTGATGCGGCGCGGTGTGATGCGG
>NC_137916.1:10305146-10317646 GCF_963457725.1 Sprattus sprattus | reverse complement strand
ATCTCAATTTGGGTGTAACAGGTCAACTAGTGACAGCGCCCAGGACCATTGCAGAAACACACAAGTAGTGCAAGTGTCGCTGGGTGATGCCAACCAGAGGATGTCCTGTCTCTAGGTCTGTCAGCAAACGTGCTCTCTCACACACACACACACACACACACACACACACACACACATCCTCACACCCACCCACACCATCAGCTCTGCCCGACTCACAAACAGTACCACACTAGCAGACGCTTTGGCCACAGGCTGCAATGGCTGGAAGCGTTTTGCGAAACACGCCCACTGTCGTTTGAGAATGAGAGAGATGAAGAAGAAGAAGAAGAAGAAGAAGAAGGAGGAGGTTGTGGGGGGGGGGGGGGGGGGACTGGGATGTGTCGTTTCTTTTCCCCCCCCTCTTCTTTAGAAGATCTCTTTCACATCTCCCTGATTACCCTGGCAGGGCCGAGAGCGCTAACCCACTTAGGGAAAGTTTTGTTGCGCTCAGCAGAAGACGGTGTAATGGTTTTTTTTTTTTTGTGCAAGCTTCACAAGCTGCAGGGGGGTGGGATGTTGGGGCTGGGGGGGGGGGGGGGGGGGCGGGTGAAGGGGGGGTTGATGGAAAGATGCCGTGTCCTGATGAGACCATGTTTTTTCATGCATGCCGTCGCTCTCGTGCCTGTTTTCCCCCCCTGCGCCCCACCCCACTCCTCTCCCTCACACACCCCTCCCACACACACACACACACACACACACACACACACACACACCCCACCGCCACTCCTCCTCTCTCAGCGAGAGTGGCATTTCCATTTTCAGATTGCCTCCGCGGCCCCCTTTGTGAATAGAATCGAATTACGCTGAAGAGCACTGATTGATTCTTTCTGAGCACAATAGTTTTCATCATTTAAGCCAATCCTGGCAGGTTCCCTCTTCTCTCCCCGCCACCTATTCAGTCCAGTCACACCACACATTGTGCTCCGTGGAGTGGCTGCAAAATGGGTGAATGGCTCTTGGGAGGGAGGGAGGGAGAGAGGGGGCGGGGTGGGAGTGGATGTGGGGTGGGGCTGGGGAGGGACCTGTGTAAGACGTAGATTGGCTGGGGGTCAAGAGGTCGTCGGCAGCGCGCCAGAAATGGAAGGTATGAATTTCATGCGGTTCTCCCCCAACACACACACACACACACACACACACATACACATAACTCCGGCGCACCCTCTACTTTCTCGTGTCACTGCATCTGTAAAAGACCCTCAGGGCTGTGTTTTTTCCCTCCTCTTCCTCTAATGGTGCAGAGTCCAGAGTGGAGCTCATTACTGACGCTCATTCTGCACCAGGAGGAAGAGGAGGAAGAGGAGGAAGAGGAGGAAGAGAGAGCCCGGGCCTCAGGACCCCCTCAGCGCTGGACCCCTTTTTTCCCTCCTCTCCTGCAGGGAGGGAGCTGGTAAATTAGGACTCCCATCTGTTCCACCTCCCACTGCTTGCTACACACTCCCTACAGGCCACACACACATGCGCACACACAACACACACACACACACTCACACTCACACAAACACTTACACACCACACACACACACACACACACACTCACAGAGTTATACTGTGCTTAACTCTGTGGTGAGCTGTGGTGTGGGCTCTCTGCTGTGTGCTCCCTGTGTGGGGTCTGTAATGAAAGGGAGAGGAGGTATGGGGTGCTGCCCAGGACGTCTGTATCTCCAGCTCCAGGCCCCACCTGTACATATAAAAAGCCCAGGCCTGGACCATTACAACTGGACACCCCTAATCTACAGCAGACCCCTGTGTCGGACCCCCTGTGTGTGCCAAGGTGTGAGGTTAAAGAGACAACTCCTCCGAACGCAGACTGTTAAACAGCTCGGAGAAGTTTGTGCTTAAGAGACTGGCAGGCCGCACGCGCAGTCATACCGTCACACCGTCACACTGCCGTGCTGGCACCTCACCTGCTGCGGAGCATCTGTGCAAAGTGCCAGTCTTCAGGTGGGCCGTTCTTGCTCCACAGCCCCCCCCCCACCCCCCCCCCCCCCCCCCCGCGCTTTGTTTTTCCATGTCTATTCTTGTCAGCGCAATCCAGCGGGAACTTTTCTTAGCACCGGGAGTGAGTCGTGGCATTAATTTGGTCCGCGGAGCGCGGCAGTGTGGCTGCATTTAGGAGCGTGTAAGGCGGATCAGTGGAAGAATGTCACAGCGAGGCAGGCGTTTGGGACGAGGCGAGGGGGTTGTTCCGCGCGCTAAGGAGCGTGCCTGCGTCTTTATCCCTGTGAAAGGTGACTCCCACGCCCGCCGCCTGACAATGTGAGATGAGCTTAATTAGCAAAGCCCCGGTGATAAGTCCATGTATGTTCATGGGTGTGTGTGTGAGAGAGGCATAAAAAGAGAAAAAGAGGGTATTTATGTGTGTATGTCGGAGAGAGAGACGGCAGGAGAAGGAGAGCCTTGTGTGTGTGTGTGGGGGTGTGTGTGTGTGTGTGTGTGTTTGTGTGTGTGTGAGTGTGTGTGTGTGTGTGTGTGTGTGTGTGTGCGTGTGTGTGTGTGTGTGTGTGTGAGAGCGTTTCCATCTCCTTGGCTGGTCAGGTTGAGCGGGCACAGAGAGGCCAGAGAGAGACTGACTGCTCATGCTCCCCTGCTCCTATCAGCCACCTAACCTCCCCTGACCTTCCACTCATCACTGCCTCTCTCTCTCTCCCTGTCCCTCTCTCTTTCACCCTGCATCCTTACCTTCTGTACTCTCTCTCTCACTCTGTTGGGTCCCTCTCCCTCCTCCATCTCTCT
Source organism: Sprattus sprattus (assembly GCF_963457725.1). NCBI lineage: Eukaryota > Metazoa > Chordata > Actinopteri > Clupeiformes > Clupeidae > Sprattus > Sprattus sprattus. Next base: position 10,314,874 of record NC_137916.1, on the reverse strand, counting down.
CTCTCTCTCTCTGTCATCCATCCATGATCAGGCCCTGGTGGCTGTTTTTCCCCCTTTTCCTGTCCTAATGTTGTATTTCATGCTTCTCTGCTCTATCTGCTACTTCAGCACTTCTCTCTCTCTCTCTCTCTCTCTCTCTCTCTCTCTCTCTCTGTCACACCCACCCCCTCCCTCTCTCCCTCATCTTGTTCTCCTCCAGCATCCTCCTCTCTCTCTCTCTTTTTCCCTCTCTCATTCTCTCTCTCTCTCTCTCTCTCTCTCTCTCTCTTTCTCTCTCTCCCTCTATTACTTGTCCCTACTGCCTGACCAGAGGATATCCCAACTGCATGTATTCTCTTTAATGTGTGACTTCACAGGAGAGCATTACAATGATGTGTCTCATTCATCACTTAAATGAGCCTTCTGAAGGAAGGGATAGTGTGTGTTTGGGGGGGGGGGGGGTGTCTGAGTGTGTGTGTGTGAGAGAGAGAGAAAGTGTGTGTCTGTTTGTTTGGGTTTTTGTGTATTTGTATTTGTGTGTGTGTGTGTGTGTGTGTGTTTTTTTATGGTGTGTTTACTTGAGGTAAAGACTTGCTTCAGCGCCTTTATTTCTCCCTAGACTTGTAAATTAGATGTATTAAAGCCTGAATGAACAACAGATAGAAAAGGGTGATGTAAAATAAGTTGTCTCGACTAAAGTCTGCACAGGAGCCCTCAGTGCAGGTTGGAACCCCCCTAACTGACTTAGTCACATAGTCGAAGTTCCAGAGAGGAAAAACATGGTGGACATTTCTCCAGTGGGAGGCTGGAATGAAGGAATGTGATGCCCCAACCCGACCGTCTGTAAGGCGGGTATCAATCTCCACAATGTATTCTCCCTCCAATATGGGTCGTGTCATCTCTGGTTAGCCAAGTCTCCTGATAAAATTGTCCAAAACTCCCACCAATCAATCACGGTGAGCGAGGGATCGATTTCCCTTCAGCGTTGCCTCTCCCACCCATCTTCTGCTACTGCCTGCTCCACTTGGAGGCCTTTTGTTTTGGCCCCGCAGATGGAATGTGCCTGACGCGTAGAGGGTAAAGGAAGGGGAGGCTACCATTTGACCTGAGGAATAACTCAATGTGCCTTTTTTCACGAGTCTCTCTCTCTCTCACTCACTCACACAGACGCTCTCACTCATTCACACAGACTTTCTCTTCCTCACTTTTCTGTTACCTTTTTCTCTTTTTCGCTGTCTAGCCAGCAGCACTGCAGTTCCACCGCCCATTACTCTATTTCTCAAGTATGCGCATGTCTTTCCTTGTAGATATTCTCGAACCGTTTTTCTTCCATGTTGCACAGTACCCAGAGCAGAGACGCATTGGGGAACTGAGTTTGGTATGGAAATATGGGAGACTGGAATTATGGGAATAGCCCTAGCGGCATCACCCCAGCTCCCTGCTTTAGGCTTCGCCTGCCCCCTGGCCTGAGCCTCGGGGAGCAGCTCAGACGGTTTTCACACACACACACCCACACACACACACACACACAAAAGCACACACACACCTACACATACACCACCTTTAGCATACACACAGATGCACATACACACACACACCACCCCAAACACTCCGACTCACACACACACACACACACACACACACACAGCTCTATCTGTATGGGCCGCACGCCTTCCCCGATAATGAAATATTCACAGGTCACTGGTTCCCTGAGAAATGATGGGGGTCAGTCAATTGCTTCTCGGCGAGTAATTCTCTCTCCCCCCCTCCACTGTCTGACGGGCGCGCCGCGCGCTGTTGACAGTCATTAGCGCGGGAGGGTAGGCCCGATCGAAACACACCCATGACACTTGTCAGACAGGAGCAGTGTGTTTAGCTCTCCTCCACCCATGCCTTTTTACACCCCCTCCCCACCGCCCCCCACCCCACCCCCACAACCCCATTTATTCAGCCTCTTTCTTTCCCCCTTTCTTTCGGGCATACTTATCGTCTCAGGCGACAGCCATTTCTTTCCACTGCAGTACTTTTTTTCCCCCTTCAAGGCTTACGCCAAACCTGTGTTTCTCAAAGACGTGTTTGCAGTCAAATTCCTCTCCCTATGGCGGTCTGAATATTCAGCACCTTCATTGGTGTCACCCCAGTGACCACTTGCTTCACGTTTAAATCCCTAACTTGAGATGCGTAACCCTGCCCACCGCCATAAACGTTATTGATTAGTGTGGATGATCAATCACTCCGGGCGTGTGGCATCGGGTCTTTCAAAAGTGACCTCCATCTTCCGGGGGCAGAAGTGATTAGGTCCTCACACATCCCCAAGAAAGTTGGGCGTCTGGGAGTATTTTTTCCTCCGTCTTTATGACTCGCTTCGACCTTTAGAGATATTAACATCTGACATGATGAATCGTCCGCTGAGCAGACACTGACTCCTCTGATTAACCAGCTGGGGGGAGAGAGCTTGCCTCCCTAATCCTCCCTCTTTCTTTAAGCAAGGCTTTTGCAGAGGAGAGGAGAGAGGGAGGGGAGAAAGGGGGTAGAGAGGAGAGGAGAGACAAGGGGAGGAGTGTGGTGAAGTGATGAGAGGAGAGGTGAGCTGAGAGAAGTTGAGGTAAGCAGAAAAGGGGTGGCTATGGCTCCCATCTCACAGCTGTTAGGAGATTACAATTAACAAAGAGTTATTGATCACGCACCACCTGGCGTCCACTCCCCACTCCCCACTTCTTCACGTACCTCAGTGCCTCATTGGGCAGGGCCGCAGTCACACCCAGGGACCTCCAGCTTACTCTTTATCAGTGGTAAAATGTCTCTATTACATGTAAATACACACACACACACACGCACACAAGCTGATACACACACACACACACACACAAGCTGATACACACACACACACACACACAAGCTGATACACACACACACACACAAGCTGATACACACAACACAAACAAGCACACAGGGGGACAGTCATTTGTGCCAACGCATCCAAAAGCCCGTCCTCCAACCCTCCAACCCTCCACAGTTGCTCATTCATTACTATAATTACCGCCTTATGCGAATGGATCAAAAGTGACTCCTTACCAAATGTGTAATACACCCACACACACCCACACACACACACCCACACACACCCACCCACACACACACACACACAAACACACACAAACACACACACACACACAATTGCCCGTAAATCTAGAAACACATTTCCTCCCTCACACACTTGCCCCAGAGACTTCATTACACACCCATACACACTATCACACAATCAAACAAACAGAAATGCTCTCCATCACGCATACAGCACACAAAGATTTGTCTAGACACATTCCCTCCACACACACACACACACACACACACACACACACACACACACACACACACAGAGTCACACATAGCATAGATCATCAGAAGGGAAAGCACTCGCTCTTTTTCTGCGGTCTGCTAAGCTCTCAGGAAGCATTACCAGGCGTGTTTTCTCTGGGGAGAGCCCATAAGACTGCGCTCTTTACCTCCACAAGGTTTGTTCTGATCGGCTCTGGGGGCCAACAGCACTCTGATAAGAGCCAACACGTCTCCGCACCCCTGATGGAAAAAGGAGGGAGAAGGAGGGAGGATCCGGCATCTCTCTCTCTCACTCTCTCTCTATGTCTCTCTCTCTCTTTCTCTCTTTCTATCTGCTGTTCTCTCTCACTTCAGATAAGCTCCCTCTGAAAACCTGTTTGGTTTGTGTGTGGGAGAGGGAGAGAAAAAAAAAATGAGAAAGAGAGGAGAGAGAAGGAAACCACAATCCCCTTTTCTCTATGGCTCAGGCTGGTGTCGTATCTACTCTCCTAGCAACATTCGCATTTCATAGAGATTGAGGTTCTTCCTTATCGCCGTCCAGGGTATGGCTGATGTAACGCTTGATGTTGACACAGGGCATATTTATAATTACAAAAACACTCAAGAGTGATAAGATGCCAGGGGGGACACACTAATTCACACACGCCCCATGTTTCTCAATGTACTTCCTAGAGTTTGCAACATATTGTAGGTGGCTGGCTCAATTCCTTGAGCTGTTGTACCAGTGTGTGGAAGTAAGACTTGCAACAGCCTACTAAAAGGCCAGGAAAAAAAAGACTCTCTCTATATAAAAAAAAGGCGAAACCCATTACAGGCCTTTCACGTTTTTGAGCTGGACACTCAACTGGCAAATGGATTTTCCATAGCCTCAATTTGTGTTGACGCCACACAATAAAAGTCCCATCCTGAAGAAACCCCTCTGATGAGAACGCAAGAAGAGAAAAAAAGCCCATCCTCGCTCCAAAGCATTGTATATCAGCGCAGCATCTCTGTGTCAACATGCCTGCATCCTGTTCCATCAATCTCCCCTCTCCGCAGGAGTGGACAGGCCTATTATGTTAAAAGCCCATTTGCCTGGCATATTCATACTGAAAATGGCCCCTTGCTAAGGAGGAGTGAGATCAGCAGAACATCAATAGGGCCTATCGATTGATTGATAGCCACAGCTGACTCATTGATCCATTTCTGGTCCAAATGAGGTTGTTGTGTGTGTGTGTGTTGTGTGTGTGTGTGTTGTGTGTGTGTGTGTTGTGTGTGTGTGTGTGTGTGTGTGTGTGTGTGTGTGTGTGTGTGTGTGTGTGTGTGTGTGTGTGTGTGTGTGTGTGTGTGTGTGAGCGAGAGAGCGAGAGAGAGAGAGGGGACATGTGGTAGGGGGGGCAACTTGAGAACACAGCCATCTTCCTGACATCACAGCAGGCCTAACATGCACCACACAAGGAGAGGCTGAGCCCTAAGCATGTTCTACACCATGTTCTTTCCCATAGACAACAGCACCCAGGTCATGCCTGTGGGCTGTAAGCATGTAGGAAGGGAAGGCGGAACATGCAAATGGCACACGTGTCCCCCCCCCCCACGCCGCAACCACCCTCCCTTCCTCCCTCCTACGCCAGAGCGAGCAGGGGGCCGAGACTGCCTGGAGGTTTTACATGCGCCCGGCCTGGTGTGGGCCGTTAGGAGCAGGGGAAGAGATGAAATTGCATTGACTGGAGAGAATGGGATGGGCCGTTGTGGATTAATGCACAGGCAAGCCATCTTTCAAAGTGCTTAGAATAATTAGAGTCAGGCGTCCAACAGAATGGGCATGTCACCCGGGGAAATTGTATTTTTATTTACTGTGTCGGCTCTTCCTTTCGATCTCCCTCTTTACCTCTCTCTCTCGCTCTCTCTCTCCATCTCTTTCACCCTCTTTCTCTCTCTCCCTCTCTCTCTCGTTCTCACTCCCTTGCTTTGCTATGCAGACTTCTCCATTGAGAGATTGGCTGTTTCAGGGCATCTTTAAATTGCCACTCGTATAGATGATGAGACTGCGGTCTACGCATGTGGGTGTGTATATGAGTCTGAGTGAGTGAGTGGTATGTGTGTGTGAGTGAGCCCTGTGTGTGTGTGTGGGGGGGGCAGGGTGCAGTCCTGTATTATGGCTCTCAGGAGTGAGATGTGTGAGGGCCTTGGTTTCCCACTCAGGTGAGTAATGCCAGGGTGAGCGAAGGGGAGGGGGGGCTACTGATAAATTGATCAGAGCTGAATTGTGGAATAGTGAGTGTGTACGGTGACATGTTCCAGATCCCTCCCCTTATTGCCATCCAACACACACACACACACACACACACACACACACTGTCTCTCACACACACACACACTCACACACTCTCACACTACCATGCTGGCATCAATTATTGTGGATTGCGTGGCTGACAGAGTGTAAACCAGGTGCCAGCCCACAATCCAATTAAAGGAATTTAATTGGGGGAAATAAATGGAGTGTGTCCTGCAAGTGGCTGGTTGGCCCACACTAAATAGATTCTCTCTCTCTCGCTATCTCTCTCTCTCTCTCTCTCTCTCTCTCTCTCTCTCTCTCACTCTCTCTCTCTCTCTCTGTCTGGTTGCCTCTCTGTTTCATGCTATTCTGTCTCCCTTCCTTCTTAACTCTGTCTCTAACGCTCACCCACTTTTATTCCATTTCTTTCTCTCCCTCTCTCTCTCTCTCTCTTTCCCTCGCTCAATCTTCTTTTGAGGTTTTGTTTATGAGACTGATTGAATCAAATAGAACCTAGGGGCTATTGCTTTTCTCCATTCTTCCTCTCTTCCATAAGTCAGTAATGCAAACAATCTGATCAGAGAGTGAGTGAGCTCATAGGTGTACGCTAGGCTAGGCCAGGCTTCAGCGGCCTAAACAGGATTATCAGATAGATCATTTATTCTTCATGCCTTCATACCATACAGTACATTCTCAATTATATGTAGGGAACACATGACCCAGTGTCAGGCATTGTAAAACACATATCATGGAACATTTTGCAAATGCTGCATTGGCCATTTCTCCTCCTCTGAATGAGGTGTGATCTATAATAGTGTAAAAACCTGTACACTTGTGTTGCGTGACAATGAGAGTCTAAGGGCCAGATGTCAGGAATGCAAGAACAGCTACCTTAAAAGTCTGACCTGAATTACTGAGGTCAGATAGGTGTGTGTGTGTGTGTGTGTGTGTGTGTGTGTGTGTGTGTGTGTGTGTGTCCCTCCCCAATCTGTCCCTGGAGGGCTTAGGAAGCAACGAGCAGAAGACCGTAAGACCGTCTCAGCACGGGACCAGGATAAATTATTCAGCATTGTTATCTGTCTGCAGCAAAGCCATCTACAATGGAGCAGTCTTACTGCGCATAAATGATTCACCAGCCACTCGCCCCTCTTAAAGCGAAATCATATGGACCTGACATTCACTCTGTCAGGCTTACGGTACACGACTTCCTGTAATTGGAAAGAAGGGAGAGGGAGAGAGAGAGGGGATTCGGAAGTGCGGTTAGGCTACATTCATTCAGCGGTGTCAGCCCGCGGGTGGGAAGGTGGAGGTGCCTCATGCATGCGTTTCCTGACAGGCTGAGAGTGGTCGAAACAGGAAGATAGGCTCCTTCAGATCTCCATCATACCTTGTCTAACACCAATCTGAAGACACGGTACACCTCTTTAACGTGACTGCATGTTTAACGTAAAGCATCGAAATGATCCCCATTTTTTATATCCGTTGAGAGGTCTATGCCCGATCCGTTTCGTTGTGATATGAAACATTTCCTAGTACTGCACTGCAGCAAGACTGTTTGGTTAGTGGGCAATTTAAAATAATGTGATGAGAAAATAAAAGGTCTGTTATCAGACAGGCCAACAGGGTGGAGATGAGGAACATTTTAGAATTCAGGACCAAGGACAGCGACCGTGATCTTTAGTCTGTACCTCTGTTGTCGAAAGCACACGTTTCCTGTGCTCCTTGGCTGGTTTCTTCGACTTTCTTCCTTTATCTCAGACAGATCTACCTCTAGCTCAACTCCCCAACAACCGTACTACCAATACAGCCTCTCTCTCTCTCCCTAACCCCACTCCCTCTCTCTCTTTCTGTCGGTCCTTTTCCCCTATTCTCCAACCATCAGATGGACGAACCGGGCCGACAAGCGTACAAGTTTTCCCAAGCTTTCAAGAATTACCGCCATTTCATCACAGATAATCACACTTAATAACCCTTCTCATTAAGGAGACGAGGCTCACGGCTCATTAATGTTGCTAATATCTCCTCTCCTCTTTTCTCTTTCTACCCTCCGTGCCCAGAGCCAGAGGGAGTGGAAACAAAAGGATGACTAAAAAAGAGCTTAGCGCGACAGTGATTAACCGATTGGACTAGATGGACTGTGATGAATCAAAGTTATCGCTCCCATCTTAATAACGGGAATTAGCTCCTGATTACATGAGCCGGGGCCGCAGCGGCTGTACCGAGCTAAGAGGGAGATTTTGGTGTGTGTATGTGGGGGGGGGGGGGGGGGGGCGGCGGTCACTTCAAGAGATCACTCGTTTAAACTTCCACCCCTGTTCACAAACGCTATGCCAAATTGTTTTGCCCTCATGCGTGGGGAGAGAAAGGGAGAGCGGAAAAAACGGAGTGGAAGAAGGGGAAATTACAAAGATTGATACCTTGTAAATAGACAGCTACACAAAAGTTTTACGTCTCTTTCTCTCCCTTTCTCTCCCACTCCCTCGCTCTCTGAGGTACCGTATGACAGCTCCTTAGTGATGGGATCATAATGAATGTGGTACTCAAGCTAATTTGCATATGTTTCCCATTGTTAGGGCGGTCAGTGAATGTCGTGTCAGCAAGATTGTCGCGTGTGCCTTTTGTTCTCGAGTACATGGAAACGCGTTGCCCGATTTCTAATGTTCTGGCTCTCCCAAAGGCCAGAACAGCGCCAATTGAGAAACGTGTTTGTGCGTCTGAACCCATGTGAGTGCCATCACTCCGAAGAGACAAGTCAAGTCGAGGCCCAACCCTTTTCTACAAGAATGATTCCCACGTTTGTGGCGAACGGAGCAGCGTCCCACATCAACTGTTCAATTTACCAAACGTCCTTTGTACACAGGCCCGCGAAGTTCAATAGTTATTGTAATAGTCATTTCTGAATTAAATTAAAAATGTGCCAACATTAATTTAGACTTTTTTATTGAGATTGTGAGAATGTTTGTAAACAGGTGACGTTTCATCTTCGCTTGTAGATAGAGCCGGACCACTGTTTATTTCGATAGCCTCAAATTAAATATATTTTTTAATCGATATGAAAATTAATATGCATCTCTGAGAAACGGTCTAAAATAATTATTCCCCGATGCAACTTTCCGCCGCGGCGGGAAATAAATGTGCACAATTATTCGCTCTTTAACGGCAAGGAACATTTTAAGTCACTAAGGAGTTGGCTGTGTTTAGAAGGTCTTTACAACCAGAGTGGCCCGTTACAGATATAGCAAGGATTTGAACGAACAAATAAAGCTTAAATACGAACACGGGGAGAATTTCTCAATTCTGTGCGTTCCAACTCCAGAGTGAAGAGGATTTATTAGGCTACATGTCACGGGAGTTCAAAGTGATCCTCCGTCTGCTGTGTTTATTAAGAGGCGCTCCACTTGTCTCTAGCTGCTGCAGCACCGGCAGCAGCTGCGCATCCGGGCGAATGTTGGTCCCCAGAAGGGCCTGGCGCAGCACGTCGGCGCAACAATGTAATGTAGAAATCAACAAGGGATCGAGGGAGATGAACTCCACTCCTAATGCCCCCGTGCAGATAAAAGTGCTCTCAATAAAATACGGGGGGAAATCGTGTTGGAGAAAATGAAACACATGTGACATACAGAAATGATTACAGCGGCGGGGAAAGGGGGGGGGGGGGGAGGGGGTGAAACGTGAGAAAACTGTGATATTCGCCCTAAGACATTGCCACAGAGGGGAGATGCGCTGTTTGTTTTGGCGAATTTATTCTTCCTCAAATGAGCTGGAAAATGGAGAGATGGGATTTATTTTTTCGCGGGAGGAAATGTGAATGAATAAAATAACCGCTGTCGAGCCTATTTTAAATCGCAAACTCGCATACGGGGAAAGGACAACTGGCGAGAGCGGGCAAGTCGATTCTCCGGCGCTTCCAATCTGCATTAAATTGGGCTGGTTCTTTTCCTGCCGTTTTCTCCCCCTGCCGTGCTCTCCCCTAAAGTTCTTCAGTAATTGCCAGACAATGAGGGGAATAGCCAGTGCATAGGAATGTGCTGCAACAAGAAAACGGAAGTTTCTCTTTTTTTGGCGTTGTTTATCTCTTCGAGTTGATGTTTTTTGTAGTCTCACCTTGAATCCACACAATGTGGTTATAATTAGCGAGGTTTTGAGAATTTAGTGC
>NC_137916.1:10282646-10300146 GCF_963457725.1 Sprattus sprattus | reverse complement strand
ACACAACCGCTTACACTTCTGCTGCTCCCTGGATGCAGCATACGCCGCCAATTTCAAAAGAAAGAAGAAAACATCCGTATTGAAAGGCTTGCGTTCACACTTGGGCATGCACACACTCACACACACACTCTCTCTCTCCCACATGGACATGCACACACTCACACACACACATACAGAGCACCGCTGAGACTTCCCCTATCATGCCCTTTGATTATCACAGCAGATGGAGAGATAAAGCTTTTAACCTGTTTTTTTCTCTCTCCCTCTCTCTCTCTCTCTCTCTTTCTCTTTCTCTCCCTCTCCCTTTTCTCCCTTTGTCTCCCTCTCCCACTCCGCAGGGTAACCAAGAGGCGGCCAACCCCCCAGAAGCGATGGCCCAGCCCTACACCCCGGCGCAGTACCCACCGCCCCCCCCACAGAACGGCATGCCGGCGGAGTTTGCAGCGGCGCACCCGCTCCCGCCGCAGGACTTCACGGGCCAGAGCCGGGTGCCGGAGCACGCGCTCACCCTCTACACGCCCACACAGACGCACAGCGAGCCCGTCGGCAACGACACCAGTCCGCCCATCATCAGCGCCAACCCCGCCAACGTCAACGTGAGTCCATCTGTCCGTCTGTCTGTGTGACTGTCTCTCTGTCTGTATGTTTGACTTTCTGTCTGTCTGTCTGTCTGTCTGTCTGTCTGTGTGACTGTCTCTCTGTCTGTATGTTTGACTGTCTGTCTGTCTGTCTGTCTTTTCTCTTCCCACTGCACCTCCTCACCCTAGGAGCTGCCTGTTTGTCAGCCCCCCCACCAACGTCCCCCCTGTCTGTCTCTCTTGTACTCACACTCTCTCTCTGTCTTCCCCCTCTGTGTTGCCTTCCTGTCACTCTTCTGCCGGTTAATGGCCTCATTTCTGTTTGCTTTGCCTATTTTAATGACGTCACAGGGGTTCTAAGTAGAGTGCTTCAGTGGCGTACTGCCATCATGTTGAGTCATCGTAGCCACCTGCCGATATTTCTTCACGGTCTTTCCATTTGTGAAAAGCGATCTGACTCACCACTCCAAAGTTCAGTTACTATAGTACATAAACCCTGCGTCTTTCAGTTATTCACTGCACTATATGTCTGATATCATTATATCAATTTAGAACTTTTTATTTTTTCATTTTTTGTTCCCTTGGGTCAGTCATAGTTTATCAGCAGATGCAGGTATGTAGGTAAGCAGAGTTGATATGGACAGTAAGTGCATAGGCATGTATATGGTAAATATTTCAAAGAATTAAGCATGGAATTATTTAGGTCCATATGGATGGAATGGTTAATAATACAAGAAAATTCATTTTTAATTCATAATTAATGTCAGGATTAGCAAAACCAACAAGACTTCTGAAAACATGCGTGTAGACTAGTGTTACCGGGTTAAAAATGTCAGTTTACAATGAGAATCATTTTAGGATTACTTTGGGCTCTATAATTCGTACGCATTGTAATATTCTATGATGGTAATGAAATCATCAGTTAACATTCCATTACATTACACCCTGTTATTTTGTAGACCGTTAAATGTTAGACAGCAATATGAATTTTTGTAGCACGTTTAACATAAAAAAAGAAGTTTTTATTTGTTGTTTGTAAACATACACATCTGTCATCCCCACTTTTGAGTCAAAACATTAAAATGGGAAGCATCACCTCAAGAGTGTGCAAAGCCAGAGGGCCAAGTTAGAATGCAGAGACTCTGACACTGACACACAAAAGCCCCATAGATCCAGGGCAGGCGCCACAGGGCGTGAGTCAAACCCTGCCGCAAATCCAATTTCTGCGGAGACATTCAGCAGAAGGCAGAGAGAGAGAGAGAGAGGTGCATATTCCGGAGCAGCCAGGCGCACGGGGGGAACGGTAAACCAGAGGTGTTTCATTTATTCGGACTGGTGAGATTCTACATGCTGTCCACATAAATCATTTTGGCCGTCTGAATGGTAGTTTGCCTAATCTATTTTAGCCAGGTATTTTTTTCTTTCTTTTTTTTTTCAACCTGTAATGGTGGCTACCCCTTAGGTTAGTCACATGCCCTGCCTGCATCGCTGGCACTAAAGACCCCCTCTGTGTTCAGGTAGTCAGTCGGCCGTGAGGGAGTGTGTAAGTGTTTGTGGTGTGTGTGTGTGTGTGTGTGTGTGTATGCGGTGTGTGATGTTTGTGCATGTGTGTGGGAGTAGGGGGGGGGGGGGGGGGCTGGGGGGGTAGCATTGGCCTTTGATCAGAGGCAGATAAGTGCCTCTGGGGACACCACCACCGCCATCAGCGTCATTTCACAGGCCAGTCGCCTCGCGACGCGGCACTTCTCTCGTTCTTACCCGCCGCGTCCGAGCTGTGGGCGCCGTGCAGCAGAGCTAAGGCTTACGTGTCGGAGAGCGGCCCCACCGTCCTCACAGCACAACAGAGCACAGCGCAGTGTTCCTTTCACTGAAGGACGACTCCGAGATGGCAGCTCAGTCATTCTGGTAGAGAAGCTCATAGCTCTCCTGTTGTGGCGGATGGCTTTCTCTAAGTCGAGCTGAAGGCTTTCAAAGCAGAGCAGCAGTTTATCGAGCGTGGTGTGGCGTGGCGTGTCCCTCTTTCACTACACATCACCTTCCTGCACAGCAGAACTCAGCATAGACCAGCACAACATAGCACAGCACAGCACAGCACAACACAGCACAGCACAGCACAGCACAGCACAGCACAGCACAGCACAGCACAGCACAGCACAGCACAGCGCAGCACAGCACAACACAGCACAGCACAGCACAGCACAGCACAGCCAGTCTCTACCAGCGTGGCACAGAAAGAGTATGCCAGACCTCCCTTAGACCTCAGCGCGCCTTTTGTGCCTCTCAGCACCACACCAACCTAATCAAACCCAGCTCTCTCACCGTACCATGCACCGTACCCCCCCCCCCCCCCCACCCCCCACACACACTCTTCTTTTTTTTTCTCTCTCTCTCTCTCTCCCAATCTCTTTCATTCTCTCCCTTTTTTTATGACTCTCTTTGACAGCATGGACTTGTCAAGCCCATCCTCCAGCCATCTACAGAGAAGCCCCAGCATAAGTCAGCAAGCCCGTGGTGCGAGGCGCGCGAGAAAGAGAGTGCATAAATAATAGATATTCTATATATCTAACCTCCAATTCACCCCTTACTGCAGGTGGTCGGGGATAAGAGGGATGTTGGCTTAACTCAAGTGAGTTGGGCGCTGAACAGGCTGATAACAGTCTCTTGAGGAAAATCTCACTCCAGTCAAAGCCAACCACCCCCCCCCCCCACCACCACCACCCCCCACCCCACATTCCTCACAAACACAGTGGGCTCAGACACGCCGGGGTCACGGCCCGTCCTGCAGGGATTCGGGTCAGAGCCGCAGGAAGCGTCGTACCCGTTCTGAGTCTTTCAAATTGGTGCGTCATTCTGGCGAGAGGCGTGGGGTGCCGTGAGGCTCTGCACAGAAAGAAATTAGACCGTAGATTTATGGTAATTTAATGAAGGGAGATGAAAGTTTAATTTCAAAGCAAAATCCAGGGAAGTTGGGCGTGTCCCCCCATTGCTCATCACACACACATTTGTCTTCCGCCACAAGACCATGATTATTCTCTTTTTCTCTCTTTCTCATTCTACCCCTATCTCTCCTTCTGCTTGGCCTGTCTATTCTCACCATTTTGATTTCATTTCATCTCCCTGCCTGCTGTGCTGAGAAGCTGGTGGTAGAGGAAAGATGAGGGACTGCTCTCTTCTGTATGTCTCTGCATCTCTCTCTCTCTCTCTCTCTCTCTCTCCCTCTCTCTCTCGCTCTCTCTCTCTCTCTCTCTCCCTATGTCTCTCCCCAATCCTGTGTTTCTCAGTAGCCCACTGTATCTCAGTGCTAGGATTGAGCCCCTTCTCTCTGGCTTTGATTAGGATTAGACACAGCCCATGGGGTGAGGGTCTGAAGTCAGCCAGGCTCACATGTCCGCTCCTCCTCTGTGCTCCTGCTCCTCCTCTGTGCTCCTGCTCCTGCGCCTCCCACGCTCGGGATGGTGCATCTCTCAAGACGTTTTTAAATGGCTGACGTGTGCGTCACGGTGGCTGCTCGTTTTAGTGTATGCCTATGAGTACAAGTGTGTCTGTTTGTGTGTGTACATGTAATGTACGTGTCTGTTTGTTTATTTGCAGTGTATGTTATTGTGTATGCGGTGTGCGCTTACATGTGGGGTACATGTTTATGTGTGTGTGTGTGTGTGTGTGTGTGTGTGTGTGTGTGTGTGTGTGTGTGTGTGTGTGTGTGTGTGTGTGTGTGTGTGTTTGTACACTCTTCTGAGGACAGGGTCTTGTCACTGAACTCAGCAGGGTTTCCCTCAGATGTAGGTGTTGTTGAGCAGACTCACTAGAGGTTCCTCCAAACAGCCGCAGTCAAAGCAAGCAGCCCACTTTCAAACAGCGCTGCCACTCAGGGGGTGAAATGCTGAGAAAGAGCCAGAGGAGACACCAGAACTTTTCTTTAAATCCTCAGAGAGACCGAGAGAGCAAACGAATGAGAGAGAGAGGGAGAGAAAGAGAGGGCTGCCACTCGAGCATTTGACTGCAAAAAAAAAGAGAAATAAAGTGAGAATAAGCTTGTTATCTCTTGTGGTTCAAGCAGTCTTCGGTTTGGTTGGATTTCATGAGTAATCATTCCCCGCTCTGATAACGCATGAGGAGGGCTGGCGTTAGCCTCCACTTGCTTCCAGAACCTTCTTTTTCCAAGCGCGTGTTGAGAGTGTGAGCTCTGTCCACAGGGTGTACTGGGAAAATGTGATAAAATATAAGCGCACACGCATGCACTGAGACACTCAATCACACACACACACACACACACACACACACACACACACACACACATGCACGCTCAATGGAATATGGGAACTTTTCCATAGTCTCATAAACAGCACCATACAGAACAGAGACAAAGTCATATCCAAACTAAGCATGAGAGTGTGAGCACAGACTGTTCCACGTATACATTCACAGAGGAAGGCCTTCGAACACTAATCATATTAGTCAGACACTCACACACACACACACACACTCACGCTTGTACACACACACATACACACATGCATTCACACATGTATACACACACACACACACGCTAACACATATGTATACACACACGAGTTTGCACATGTATATAGTCACACACACATACACATGCATTCACACATGTATACACACACACACACACGCTAACACATATGTATACACACACGAGTTTGCACATGTATATAGTCACACACACATACACACATGCATTCACACATGTATACACACACACACACACGCTAACACATATGTATACACACACGAGTTTGCAGATGTATATAGTCACACACACATACACATGCTGAAGCAGTATTTGTTATGTATATGTGTGTTATATGAGGGTGTGTGTGCATGCCACGAACCTGGAAGAGCATGCAAAGTGTCTCTGCAAACACGCTCTCTCTCTTTCCCTCTCCACCTCTCCCTTCTCTCTCATTCCTTTTCTCTCTCTCTCTCTCTCATAGCTTCTGTTCAGAGCCACTAAACAAGCAAAAGCTAGCTGGGGTGGAGGGGTATGAGGATGGAGTGTGAGAAGAAAGAGCGGCGTTAAATAAAAAGCTTGTATTGTAATTGCGGCGGGGGTAGAAGTGTAGGTATCCTCACGTCACCCAATCCCTATTTAATCGGGTGTAATCTACCTGCCTGGCAGCTGTCCAATCAGGTTGCTTCAGTTATGAGCTCGTAATACCACTCCAAAGAACGAGGGAAGGAAAACGCTGAGCCGAGCAGGAAACGACAAAAAAAAAAAAGTTTTTTTTTCACCCAGAACACAAAACGATTTCGCAAAATAGCGTCGCAGGGAGTCACTAGGGGAGGGACTGAGGAGTCAGAGCAGATAACAGCCTCCTTACAAGTGTGAACACACACACACACACACACACACACACACACACACACACACACATTTAGGCACTCATACACACACACTTTCACACTCAAACACAGGTTTGCAGACACTGACATTAAACCAGTAGTCGTATACACACACACGCGCGCACACGCACCCACACACACATGCACACAAACACAAACGCACACACGCACACACGCACACACACACACACACACACATACACATTCTCTCACTTTGGCTGCCCAAGTCTCATTGTCACGGAGGAGGGGGAGACACAGGGACATGGGACAGGATAGAAGCCTAAGGCGGGGTCTGGCTAGATAACACTCAGGTAATTATTTTTGTGCTGTGAACTCTTTGTGTTAGAGAGCCAGGAGAGAGGGAGATGAAGGGGAGGGGTAGAACAGGCTTCTGAGTTTTATTTTTAATAATGTCCTGTGGTTAGGGGAGAAAAACACGTTCCTCTGAAAGTGTGTGCCTGTGTGTGTGTGTCTCTCTATGGCTGTGCTCATGGAATTAAACTCCAACCATTTCAGTCATAAGGGATCCATGACTACCCAAACTGCCACCTCCCTTTCAGCTCAACCCCCTCACCCACCCCCCCCCCCCCCCCCCCCCCAAAAAAAACCACATCCACACCGTCCCTCCGCCCTGTGCCGCTAGTGTCACCCCAGGGAGTGAAGGGTAGAGGTGCCGCTCCCACCCTGCCTCTTTACCTGTGCCGGATGTGGGGCAGGAAGAGATCAAGAGACAGAGTGGGACCTTGAATCAAACAACTGTCAGTGTTAACAATGTATGTCACCGTCTCAGAATGGGCCATAAAAGCAAATAAATGACGGCCATTACTGTGGAGATTGTGATTATGATAATGAGAATAATAAAGAGGATCGTCATTACCGTCATGATGGTAATGATAATACTGCAATGATGGATAGTAATGAATAAATCCCCCAGCCCATTGGCTAAATGGTGGGAGATGTATCACCTCCTCCCACCCCCACCACCACCCCCAGAGTCCCACCAGCCAGTCAGTCAGTCAGTCTGTCTGTCTGTCAGTCAGGCTGCTACCCACGGCAGACACACAGACACATACCCATACTCACATACACAGACAACCTAACGTACACACATACAAAGCTATGTTAATGCACATACCCACTTTGTATCAAGTTATGATACATATCATATATCAGTGTTGCGTACAACTTGTCGTAGGACCATTTGTATGCATAATCCCATCATTTGTGTATAGAGGTTAACAAACTCATCGTACGCCCATTCTATTCACGAATCTGAGCGGGAGTCAAATCAGTGTAAATTCATGTGCATATAAACGCTCTTAACGTCCGACTCCCGCAATTATCCTTGTATGGGTCGAGACGCACCTTAAATTGGTCGCGTGGCGGAAGGCGCGCTTATGGATGAACTTGAAATTCTCTTCCAGCACATCCTGTAGGATGTGGAATCAGCTGACGTGTGGGTCACGTCTGTGTTCAAAGTTAATTTAGGACAAATATGCTAAATACAGCAAAGGGTTATTGAATATGTTGACCATCTATTCTTAGCGAGATCTCTCACTTCTCCATTTTGCGTGTTTGCACCACGTGCTTTACACTGCCTTACCAAAGAATGAATAAACCTGCCAGGCTGTTGCACCACGATGTTTGTAAGTGTCATATTGGAGTCTTAAATAGATTTTTTGGGATTGTCAAGCTGATCATTCTCTCTCGGTGCCTGTATTATAATATAAGTATAGTCAATTATAGCAATTACATTGGGAAAAACCTAATAGTGCTGCAAAACATATTTTAATATTGGCCTGCCTAATGTTAAATATACCTTGAAGTCAACCGGGTGATCTTTTCCCTTACAATTGGCATGTGGCTATGTTGGCAGTCCAGTTACGTGAATACACAAATTAATAAATAAAGTTAGTATACACCAAGAGCATTCATTTTGCAGGCCTGAAATAGTGGTGTGTGTGTGTGTGTGTGTGTGTGTGTGTGTGTGTGTGTGTGTGTGTGTGTGTGTGCTGCTGAAACAGTGAGAATGATGTGGCTCGTCAGCTATTTCACTCAGAATGCACTTTGTACTAACTGTCTCATCCCATGACCTGTGAATTCACCCAACTCATTAAAGCATCTCTTGTCTTTCACGCTAACTGTCTCTCTTTCAAACCTCACACACACACACGCACTCACACACACACATACACACACACACACACACACACACACAGTCTCTCTCTCATCCTTTCTGCTTTCTCTCTTCTACTCTCAACGTCAAGTTATTGAACATGTCTCTTACCTTGTCACCCTCTCTCTCCTTCTCTCTCTCTCTCTCTCTCTCTCTCTCTCTCTGTCTCTCTCTCTCTGTCTCTGTCTCTTCTCTGTCAATGATTCTGTGTCGTACCTTTGTCTTACTTCATCTTCCTCTCCCTCCCCTTCTGACTGTCATTCTTTTCCTGCCTTTGACACTCCTTGGTGTCTGACTCCTACTTTTAGTAAACACAAACTTAAATGATGCAATTTGCTGGCAAGAGAGACAGATGATGATGGTGATGATGATGATGATGATGGTTTGGTTTTGAGAAATGCCGCTGCGGGCGACTGAGATGAATGTCCCCTGATGAAAGAGTCGTGTGCCCGCCCGGCAGCTTCATGCCCCTGGCACAGTGATGGGGGCGACGGGGAGAGGCGCTCCAAAAAGTGCCAGGGATCTGTTCAGGGACAACAAGCTCAGGGCTCTGTGCGTGTGTGTTTGTGTGTGTCTGTGTCTTTGTGCTTGCTTGTGCTTGTGTGTATGCATATGTGTGTGTGTGTGTGTGTGTGTGTGCCTGTGTGTGTGTCTGTGTCTGTCTTTGTGCATGTGTGTATGCATATTTATGTGTGTGTGTGTTTGTGTGTGTGTGTGTGTGTGTGTGTGTGTGTGTGTGTGTGTGTGTGCGTGCAGTTGTGTGTCTGTATGTTAGTGCATACTTGGTTAGATAGTGGGGGTGGGGGAGTGTGGATGTGCCTCTGTGTCTATGTGTGTGTGTGTGTGTGGATGTGCCTCTGTGTCTATGTGTGTGTGTGCATTCGTGTGTGCCTCCTCGGGGTCGGTGACGGGGGTTGGTGGGTGCAGAGTGGGGTGGGTTGGTGGAGCGACATTTGTCATTTGCGAGCGAGAGACGGAGTGAGGGGGAGGGGATGCGAGGGGAGGCGAGGGGGATTTGTCAGCGACCTCCGACGTGTCATTTGTACTGGATCATCAGCAACACATTGGCATAATGACAGAAACAACAACAACGGCACTCCGGCGCAGCGCCGGGGTCCCTGCTCCCGCTGTCGCCCGTCGCCGGGGCCGCGCCGTCACGCACCGCTCCGCCAGCTACGCGTCCTCCGTCACCAAGTGTCAGGAGTTGTAAAATCTATATCCACGCCTTTTTGTCAGGCCCCTCAATCTTTCCCCTGCCTGGCTCCAGAGAGAGAAAAAAAAGAGACCAGCTAAGTGCAGGAGATTAATACAGGGATTTGTAATGCGTGACCTCAGGTAGGGAATCATAACTCATAGGCCTGTTTATCACCAGTTTTTTTCTTCCACAGCCCCCCCCCCCAACCCCCCTTTTTGAGATTGAAAAATAGCACTGAGCGATAAGTAAGTTAGTCAGGCACTTTTTTGTCATCTTCATGTTTCATGTGTAAGCCCTCAACGCTGCCTAGTCCCACTGGTCCACCCCCCTTCTACCCCCCAACCCCACCCCCGCCCCTAACACCCTCCCTTTGCTTAAGGTATCAGTGGGAACTAATGAGGAACTACTCTGTTGTGTGTTTCTTGTTCCCCCCCGGCAGACAGACGACGTGACGCAAACAGAGGTCTCCCAGCAGCTCCAGCTCCAGCACTCAGAGTCCTCAGAAAAGCAGCAGCCCAAGCGGCTCCACGTCTCCAACATCCCCTTCCGCTTCCGGGACCCCGACCTGCGGCAGATGTTTGGGGTGAGTTCACCGTCCACGCACTGGTCAGAGAAACCTCTCACCCACGACCACTGCAGAAATAAGATGGCTCAGCCCTCTTCTCTGTTTCTGCACCTGTCTGCTTCTTGCACTTATAGTATAGTCTGGCTGCCCGTTAGCTGGACAGATTGCCATCGTTTTACGTTCTGCAAATGTTTCACTTTCATATCATCAGCAGAAACGCTGGAGCATTGCTTCTCCCTCACCTTATTCTGTAGAAGGTATCAATCATGGTAAAACCAATTGGGCTTCGGTTTGCTCGGCTAAATTTGACTGCTTAACCCTGGAAGGAAACTTGATGATGGGAGGCCCATGAGTTCCATCCCCTTAAAGCAGATCCACGGATAAGTTCCTCAAGACCTTCAACTGCAAACTTGCATGCATTAAATGTAAATTAAATCAGGGAATTCAAATATATACCCTGGCTATACATACAACACGTCTAAAACCGCTAGTTAAATTAAACTGTGTGGGCGGACACAATGCTACCTCGTTTAAATTCATAAATGCCATATATCCAAGTGAAGGATTTCTGCCCAAATGTATCAAAGCCCGGCTCCAAAACAGATGAGCAACAGACCAAATGAGTTAGATACACCGCTCTCCCAGCGCCCCCCTTCCCGCTCCTCCCACTCAAAATCCCCTCAATCACAATAATGGACCATCGTTGGCGCACTTTGCCAAAAATGCAAATATATAAATACACCAGCCCCAGCGTTTCTCATTAAAGGCGTGCCTGAGAGGGCCAAAGGCAGAGAGAGCCCCGTTCTGAGGCGCACGTCAGACTCAGGGTATTAATTACCTGGGAGTCTTCCGAGCATCTGTATAAATTACACGCTTACATGCCCCATCTCCCACTTTCTGTGTGTGTGTTTGTGTGTTTGTGTGTGTGTGTGTGTGTGTGTGTGTGTGTGTGTGTGTGTGTGTGTGTGTGTGTGTGTGTGTGTGTGTGTGCCTGTGCGTGTGCGTGTGTGTTTGTGTTCCTGGGCAGTTTTGATTGTTTTGCTTTATTGTGCTCTCGTGTTCCAAGCCTTGCTCCCAAGGAATCCAAATCAGCACATTAATGAGCTAGCAGGCATCACGCGGCGGGCCCCTAACGAACGCATACAAGTTTACGAACGTGTCACGCTTGCGTTTTTTTGTGTTTCCAAAGCCGGTGGGCACACCTCGCCCTAGTACAAAATGGCAGGTGCTGGGGATTAATGGTTCCAGGTGAAGCTGGCAGGCTGAGGCGGGTATTTCATCTCTGTTTGCCCCAGCGAGCTGAAAACCAGAAAACGAGAGAGAGAGGGAGGAGTGCGCACTTATTTGTGGTACTGACGAACTCCAAAGAGCCTGGAGCCTCTGGGCACCCTATGGACCTGTCTGCCTGGGAGGGTGGATGAACCCAGGCCAGGCGACGCGCAGGCGTTAGTGCCAGCATTAGCCAGGGCTGAGGGCTGAGCCACAGGCCTGGACCAAAGCCACGATGGCTCCATTTACCAGTGATCAGCCACCAACTGCCCAACGAGAGAGAGCGTGAGAGAGAGAGAGAGAGAAAGCGAGATAATGACTCATAATCGTAACCGTGGAGATGAGCCATGTGGCTAATGGAGGGTTAGCCCCAAAAATGAGGAGGGAGGAGCCACAGCGTAACCGTGCCATAGGTCAAGGATCCCAAGGTGCCGCCCATCCCCCTGATCCTCTCCCAGAGATGCTAACGAGACGCCGAGCGGGAGAGCCTCATTAGCCTGACCACAGCAGAACCATCAGCCCTCATTACGGAGGGAGAGGATGGCCCTGGGCTGCCTGGGATGGAAGCAGGAGAGAGAGAGAGAGATAGAGAGAGAGAGAGAGAGATGAAGCACTCAAGGAACCCATGCTGAGCTGCCGCTGGGCACTCTTCCTCTTCCTCTTCCTCTCTCTCTGTGGTCCTTCAGAGAGTGCCACTGCTCACTCAAACACTCACTCAAACACTCACTCAAACACTCACACACACACACTCACACACACACACACACACACACACACACACACACACACACAGACACACACACACACACACACACACACACAGACACACACACACACACATACTCACTCACACACATACACA
This sequence comes from Sprattus sprattus, assembly GCF_963457725.1. Classification (NCBI taxonomy): domain Eukaryota; kingdom Metazoa; phylum Chordata; class Actinopteri; order Clupeiformes; family Clupeidae; genus Sprattus; species Sprattus sprattus. The sequence goes on along the minus strand of NC_137916.1, from coordinate 10,288,131 downwards.
CTCTCACAAACGTGCCCATACATACTTTCCCATGTACTCTCCCTGCAGGAGAGGAATCTCAAGTGTTCTTTTTTGTCTAACCCATTCCCCTATCCCACACACAAACTACACATAGACATATGTGCCGACACACTCATACACACACACACCAAAGACATTGAGATGCATCTCAAGAGCTTCTCAAGAACTCCGTCAAACACACACACACTCACACACACTCAAACACACACACACACACACACACGTACATGCATACACACTCACACACGCACACACACATATACACACTCTCTCACACACACTCTCACACAGACACACTCTCTCTCACACACACACACACACACACACACACACACACACACACACACACACACACACACACACACTCACACACACACACACACACTCACTCACACACACACACACTCACACATGTACATGCAACACACTCTCACACACACTCACACACACACACACACACTCACACACACACACACACACACTCACACATGTACATGCAACACACTCTCACACACTCTCACACACACACACACAAACTCTTATTCCGACTCTCATGCTGTGCTTTTCTTAGCACCCCTACTTAGAGGGGATGTCTGTTTAAGACTAGACCACTTGAATTCTTGTAGAATTAAAGCAGCACTACCCTCCCTACAGCTATGAATGGCTGAACGTCTTAAAGTGTCAGTGGGAGGGAAGATGAGCCTTTGCTGTGGTCTCCCTACCTGCTGTGTGCAGACACCCTGGCCATCCCCCTAAAGCCCCTGAGTAAATACGAGCCGCGCACACACAGTCATTTCTGTCTGAGAGCAGGCCGCCAATGAGCGGCACGTACATCGAGGAAAAGATGATGTCACCGCTTCTTCGGCAGGCTACTGCAGCCGTCTGTGTCGCTGGGCTTCCTTCCTTCCCCCCCCCCCCCCCCCCCCCCCTCAGCGCCATGTGGGACTCTGCAAAAAAAAAAAAAGATGACTTCCCCCTCGAAACTAATTAATCGACGCAACAAGCCCATTACGCTCGGTTAAAACAATTAGCATCTGCCCATTCAGTGGCGGAAGTACCGCCGTCGCCCGCCGCTCGGCATGTGAGATCACGCTGGGAGATTAATGCCCGCACGCTGCCGAAGTTCCTGAAGCGCACCCCTGTGGCATGTGGCCCGTGTTTTTTTTTTTTTTTCTTTCTGTCTGTTTTCTTGTCTTTGTTTGTTTTTGAGAGTTTGGCCATGATTTCACTCGAGGAACAGCTTGGATTGGCGCTAACAAAAATAAGGCTGAAGGCTGAAGCCTGTTGAAAAGACTGATTGGCTTTATCGATTCGAAGGCGAAGGCGGAGGCATTCTGGAGGTGAATTCTAATGTTCAGTCAGCTAAGTGGCTCTTTTTAGGGGCAAACTGTGTAATTTTGGCCTGTGTGAGTCTCAGACTGGTGACCGCCATTTTGGCTCAACCATTTTCCTCAGACATCCTCTGGGGCTTCCCACCATTTTACCTATGTCTCCTGTAGCCAAGGCCAGCTGATAATAGCTGGCCCTTTCCAAAGCCCAATTAGCAGCCCTGGTCGAAAGATCTGTTCCCATTGAGCACGAGCCCTTTCCAGAAAGGGCCATCTTATCCCCGTTGAGCCGGAATAGAGGCGATGCGGACCGCTTGACAGGGTAATTACTTTTAATGAAATAATGCAGCCATTGTAGACAGCAATTAAAAGTCGCTCTCCCTCCACTCATTAAGGGGGAAACCTACACTTTTCATCGCTCTGTTTTCTAATGATCTGAAAGGGGCGCCCGTTAAATCGAACACTCAGGCACGTTAACCCCATGGGACCAGCCTTCAAGTCCCTTTCACTAAGCACAACAAAGAGAACGAGAGCAGGAGAGAGAGAGAGAGAGAGAGAGAGAGAGAGAGCTAGAGAGAGAGAGAGCATTCACCTATGTTCCTGAATCCATGTCAGTATCCTACATGTTGGCTGTATTGGCTTCTTTAACAAGTGCTGGAGTCAAAGGTTTTAACTGTGTGAGTGTGTCTGTATCTGTGTCTGTGTGTCTGTCTATGTGTGTGTGCCATTACTGAACAGTTCAATCCATCCAGTGAAAGCATAATCAGTGCTGTGTATGACCAGAACTCGTTCTGATTTGAGCGGTCAACTCTGACAGGGTTCTCAGCGTCCGCTGGTTCTGATTTCTTCTCCCTTCTCTCTTTCTTTTTCTGCAGCAATTTGGCAAGATTTTAGATGTGGAGATAATCTTTAACGAGCGAGGATCTAAGGTATGTGAACGAGAGGACAAATCACACACTTTTCATGTATTGATGTATTGATTTGTTTTCGCTTTTCTTCTTCCATTTACCAACCAGCTCTTCATGCTCACATTATGGTGCTTGGGATCAAAGTCCCACATAGTTTCCCCCACTCAGTAAACAAACAGTCTTCCACATGCTCCAGCACCGCACGCCTACCCATCATTGTCCAGTCATCATGAGTAGCCATCACTGGTGTGTGTCTGTTGACCAGTTGGCCAGGTTACACCTAATTGGCTGTGTGGTGACTGGGGCTGCTTAACCCTGTGATTTAGCTAGGCGGGGAGCTTGGCTGATGTCTTACAGCAGAGCTGTGTGGGTGGTGATTGATATGTTTCATTTGAGGAAAACAGTAAAAGTGGTTGTTTAGGTCTCATACCTCCACACTCCACCCGGCAGCAGGCTGCTCCGCCTGCCACCACCTCCCCCTCCGGCTTCCCCTCCATCTCCACCTCACGTGGTCGAGCAGAGGATAAAACCGGCTCCCTCCACCATAACGTCACATTTATTGTTTGCTCCATGCAAAGCTGCTACCTTTCTCCTCCTCCTCTTCCTCCTCCTCCTCCCTCTTTATTCTCTCTCTCCTTCCCTTGTTCTCATCACACTTTCTTTCACTGCCCCTCTCTCTCATACTCTTTTGCTCTCCTTCTCCCTCTCTTTCTTTCTCTCTCCCTCTCTCTCTCCCTCTCTTTCTCTTTTCCTTGGTCTCCCCTTCTCTTTGTCTGCCTGCTATATAATGAACCAAGCAGGCCATTAATAAACAATCTATTTCCTATGACATTTTGGCAATTTGCATTCAATATGTTTGTCTCCTTTGAAAAATAGCACCTCTGCTCTCCCTCCATGTAAGCTAATTATTTGTGCATGATAACAGAGAACAAACTACAGATAGAAAGAGCGAGTATAGTCACTGCAAAATGTCCAAAGGATTAATTTTGCCCTCAATTCCTTTTGGATGTATTTCTTTATCTCTCTTTCTCTTCTTTCCCTCTCTTTCTCTCTCCCACTTCACCCCCTGCCGACCCCCTGAAGGAAGGTTCTTGTGTTATTTATGCCAAGCTCATAGAGCCTGAACGCCCGATGTGTGTGTGCGTGCGTGTGTGTGTGTGTCTGAGTGTGTGTGTGTGTGCGTGTTGGTGTGTGTGTGAGCCAATGACACTACAGCAGTCCCAATCTCTCACATGTATTGAACCTCCAAGCAATTATCCTCTCTTTTCTCTCTCTCCTTCTCACTCTGTTTTTCCTCTCCTTTATACACATACAAGATAGCGTGACTGTGAATTCTGCTCTGTGCCCTACAGAGCAGACCTTTGTCTCAATAGGCTGTTATCTTTCTCTCTATAGTGTGTGTGGTGCCTTTACTCCCAAATTAGTCTGCTTGTCACTGACTCCTGGTTTCTGGCTTTTAATTCCCAGTTGCTGCAATACTAACAAAAAAAGAAAGATGTAAACTGTTGCTTACTACTGTCCTTCCTGCTACTCACTGTGATGTGTTTTCTCTCTCTTTCTCCCGTTTGTCTCTCTGTGTGTCTCCTCCCTCTCTCTCTTCCGTCCTCTGTGTGTGTTCCTTACCCGCTCCCTGCTGCCTCATTATGCTGCGCTGTGTGTGTGTGTGTGTGTGTGTGTGTGTGCGTGTGTGTGTGTGTGTGTGTGGTGGCGGGGGGTGGTGTCACCCTGCAGGGCTTTGGTTTTGTAACTTTTGAAACGAGCACAGATGCCGATCGCGCACGGGAGAAACTAAACGGTACAATCGTAGAAGGACGCAAAATCGAGGTGCTTCACTTTGAATCTCCTTCCTGCTTCCTTCCTCCTCTGTTCCTCCTGTTCTCCACCTCCCTCAGCCTACCTGCAGTCCCATCTGCACGCCTCTCCTTCTGCTAGCTCCCTTCCCTTCTGCATGTGTGTGTGCCTGTGTGTGTGTGTGTGTGAGTGTGAGTGAGTGTGTGTGTGTGTGTGTGTGTGTGTGTGTGTGCGTCTGTGTGTGTGTGTGTGTGTGTGTGCGCGTGTGTGTGTGTCTGTGTCTGTATGTGTTTATCGGTGTGTGCATGCACGAGAGTGTGAGTATGTGTGAACACAGGCTAGTGTGTGTGCATGAGTGTGTATATGTGTGTGTAAAATCTTTGCATGTTTCCAGTGAGTTCCATTGGTTCCAGTTCTCAGCAATAAACTTTATGTTCATCCCTAGTTGCCTTGGTACTTGAGAGTATCTGTCTGTCAGAGAATCCGACTAAAGTTACCCTGGAGCCTGGAGATGCCTGCAGTAATAGCCATCTCATGGTCCCCCATCACAGTTGCCTGTTTCCATGTTGAGGGTCTGCCTCTGATCTCACAGTGTGTTCTCCAACTCCACCCTCACCATATAAGACACAAACCCCAAGTGTGACAAGATGCTGCTCCGATGTGCTGGATGCATGCATTGGCTGGAGCCTAGGCTCGGAGCGGACCCTCTCACCCCCACTTTGGGTTCACGTGTCTGGGCTTGGAGAGGATGGATCGTGGGGTGGGAGGCTGCATGCGTGTTGTACGATGACTGCATGAGCCATGTTGTGATGCTGCAGAGACGGGACTCGTATCTTATGGCCACGGTTTGTGTCTGTGTGAGCAGGTGAACAACGCAACAGCACGAGTGATGACCAACAAAAAAGTGACAAACCCCTACACAAACGGTGAGCACTGTCTGACTGCCATCTTGCTTTCTGTGTTTCCTTTCTTGTTTCGTTTTTCTATTTTTTCGGTTGCTTGGTTTCTCCTTCTTTCTCCTGCTTGCTTTCTCTCTGACGTGTGGTGGCGTTTCTGCTTCAGGCTGGAAGCTGAATCCTGTAGTGGGCGCTGTCTATGGTCCTGAACTCTACGCTGGTAAGTCCACCAGCCTTCTCTCCCCCATTCTCCCCCACCCTACCCCCCCCCCCCCCCCCCCCCCATTCACTGGGAGGCCACATATGTTCAAGTGTGTGCTTGAAAATGTGTTTTTCTTTTTCTACATCACAGATTTAAATCTTAAAGAAATAAGCTCACAGCCTTTAAGGGCAATGGTCTGCGCTTAAGAGTGAGCAATTATGCAACCTTCATCTGAAACCCTGTGGAAACTGCCCCTTAACAAATTGGTCTTCACATCTGATTTCTGCAAAGCTCAGGGTTTAAGAGCAAGTTTATTGCCTTGGATGCAGTAAAGGCAAC
>NC_137916.1:10277646-10280146 GCF_963457725.1 Sprattus sprattus | reverse complement strand
CTTGCACACACACACACACACGCACACACACACTCAGAAAGGCTTGTATATCCAAACTGATACACATGTAGCTGTGCAAACCCACCTATGCCCAGAAACACTCTCACACTCAGAGACAGAAGCACATGCATACACATACCAATGCAATTGCCCAAACACACACCCACACTAACCCACCCACACACAAGCACACACACATACACACACACACTTTCCCAAATCATCTCATAAATCAGACAGAGTGTGGTCCACGCCGTAGGCAGGGAGAGCCGGGGGTGGAGTGATTTATTGGCCGCTAATTTTTCAAGTCATCTTGATGCGGTGCAGAAGTTTGCCAAGCCTAAACCACAACATATGCCTGCCAGCTGGGCTCGATGTGCAACATAAATAAGCAATACATTTTCCGGTGCCAAAGACCACCAAACGTCCACATACAGAAACAAAAAAATAGAGGGAAAAAACTCAGACTAGGCTTTTAGAATAGCCAATAGATGTGTCATGTGTTTCACCACTGCTTTCCTGATCATTTATGACAACGTAAATGCCATATCTGCCCCTCACACACACACACACGCACACACACACACACACACACACACACACAGACACACACACAGACACACACACACACAGACACACACAGACACACACACACACACACACACACACACACACACACACACACACACACACACACACACACACACACAGCTACCTCCATATCACACGTCCACCATCACACACCACTGTGATCATCCTCCCCCCTTTACAAACTAAGCAACATCATCCATGCTCGTCCCATCGGCGCGTCGCAAGGCGCAGCGTGATCCTGGCCGTGTCGACAGCACGTGTCTGAGGGGTGAGAGTCAGGGAAAGCGGGATGTTGGGGAGGCGATTAATCACTGTTTATCAGTCGCTCATTTCTGTGCGGGAGATCTGTGGAACGGGGAGCCATAAATCGCGAGCGGCCGCTGACAGCGCACTTCGTCTCCATTCGTCCTGGCGCTACAGGTTTATTGTCCTCAAAACCCATTCAGGAGAATGACGGATGAGAGCCCCGCCGCCAGCCTCTCCCCACTCTTAACCTCGCGCCGGGGGGGTGGGGGCTGTGGAGGAGGAGGAGGAGGAGGAGGAGGAGGAGGAATGAGAGGGAGGGAGAGACAAAAGGGGAGAAAGAGTTTGGAGGGGAAGAGAGAAGGAGAGATGGAGAGAGAAAGAGGAGGATAGACGGTTTTCCCCTCCTTTCCTCCTGCTCTTGTTGTTCCTGCTCGGGGGGAGTTTTATGGCACCTCTTTCAGGAAAGAGAGATACAGAGAAAGGGAGAGAGAGATACAGAGAGAGGGAGAGAGAGATACAGAGAGAGTGAGAGAGAGATACAGAGAGAGGGAGAGAGAGAGATACAGAGATAGGGAGAGAGAGATACAAACAGAGAGAGGGAGAGAGAGATACAGAGAGAGGGAGAGAGAGATACAGAGAAAGAGAGGGGGAGAGAAAAGGAGCCCCTCACCTTCTCCTCCTGCCCTGGGTGGGGGTTACATGGCGCCATGCTCTGTTTTGTCTTCTGCAACCCAAACCTTCCCATGAGCCCCTCTGAGTGGGCCTGTTTCTGCCCCGTTCTCTCTGCTCCCTGACAGAGGGATCAGGCTCCCCAGTCTCAGTGTCAGGCCGTGGGGATGAGACCCAGATAGCGTGACGCTAACAGTGCCTCTCTGCTCATCTGTACTGCTGTTTGTTTCTGTCTGTGCTGAGGGTAAAGGGTAGCACAGGGTACACCCTCACTGCAGCACCAGTCAAATCAGTTTGGGACGCTTCAGTGGCGTTTTACAGCCATAAGGCATCTGAGTCATTCACAACTATGAGAGCTAAGCAGAGCATGAGATGAGATGTAAAAAAAAAAATCCATATGTGTTGAAACACTGAAGCACTCAGGGGCACTTAAAGACACGGAGCGATCGACGACCACGTCTTCCCGCCCTGACTGAAGTGCATTTCAGTACCACGGACAGCTCACCGGTCTTCCTCCGTTAATGAAGCCGCTGCCCACCCGCTCTCCCGCACACCACCACCAGCCCTCGTTTACATGCCGCCACTTGGAGTGCATCAGCTCCTGAAGCCTTAGCAGTCCTCAAAGAGGTCCTCACGTGGCCCGCCAGACTCCTTCAGATGCCGCCGGCAGGAAGCTCTCCACTCAAGAGCTTTTCCCGCGACGGCGGCGACGACGCTCTAAGTTTTCCGCGAGGTGAGGCTCTCATTGAAGAGCCCCACTGAAAGAGCCACGCAGCTGCGCAAATGACTGAATTACTGGCTAAACAGGGTCTTAATACGCGCAGAGGATCCTCCTCATTGTCAGAGCGTGCTCTAAGAGGATAATTAAGCACTAGTTGTCTTGATTAGATTAAGCTCATCTTCTTCTTCTTCATCCTCCTCCTCTCCTCCTCAACTCCCCCAGTGCTGGGATTAGCGCGGCGTGATCATCCACCCAGTCTGCCCTCAACAGGAA